>NC_134881.1:51489022-51639022 GCF_041734735.1 Babylonia areolata | reverse complement strand
AACGAAAACTTGTCACATTAGACACTGAAGCCCCGTTACTTCTTTTTTTTTTTTTTTTTTTTTGTTACCCATAACCACGATGAAAAGTTTCTGTATAAGACAAGAAACTAAAGTTTATAAAAACCTTTTGGGTGGTAGCTGAATCCTCTTTGTTTTTACACGACGTTTCGGACCATAGGCCCGTTGTCAAGTGATGAGAAGAGAACAGTGTGATTAGGAAAGCCTATGTGAGGAAAGGGTGATGACATCTCACTACTTTCTGTTTTGATGGGCCATGCACACTAAACACTTGCTGATCACCATTTAGTGCAATACATACTCACTCACACACACACACACACACACACACACACACACACACACACACACACACACACACACACACACACTCTGTATAAGAATTTGCAAATGTTTGTGAATCTGATTTGGAAAAAGAAATCCCAAACCACTAACAATTGCTGACATTGCAGGAACAACAACAACAACAGCAACAACAACTGTCAACGAAGACAACGACAAAGCACTCAAAGTCAAAAGCAATGACATTATTAACAATTAAGTCCTCACAGCTGCCTTCTTCCCAACCTTTCCGGCCCCCATCAGTCGCAGGAACTTGTTCTTTCGCTCTTCGTCGCCCAGGTCTGCATTCTCCCAGGCGTTGGCCGAGTGCACCTGCCCAGTGACAAGTGTCATGCTGATGATCACAATGTTTTCATAATAAATAATCATCATCATCATCATAATAATGGATACTTGCTGAGTGCCTTCCTCCCTTAAAGGAGCTCAAAGCACTTTTCAGTAAACACACACACACACACACACACAGTAACTCACAAAAGTAGAAGAAAAATAATGATTTAGCGCACAAAGGTATAAAACAGAATCAGAGGCTATATGTATTACATTACTTAATTACACACACACACACACACACATGCATGCATGCACACACACACACACACAAACACACAGAGTTTCAGATTCAGATATTTTATTCATTCAAGGCCTTAGCCCCATAAGAAGAGGGGTGAAAACATAATTGTATAATCAAAACAAGAATTAAACAAGCACCACAAGTCCTTCGAAAATAAACACAACACAACACAACACAACACAACACAACACACACACACACACACACACACACACACACACACAGGAGCACGTAGCCGCTGTGAATCGGAAGATGATCTGAGCTGTCATAAGGGGTCATAAGGGTTAATGTAGGTCTTCTGTGTAGAACTTTGTTTACTAATGTATGACAAAATTTCCTGACGATAACATGAAAATATGTAAACAAATAATAAGAACAAAACTAATCATACACAAAACAACTAGAAGAAATTCCATTATGATGATCACTGATTTAAAAGAGTTTTGCATACAATCCATACTGTTAACTTACAAACCCTTTTTTTCCTATGGAATTTTTTCTTCCCACACAAAAATTATACAAACATTTTTTTTTTTTTTTTTACCAGTTGAAAGAATGGGTAAGGGAGGACATCACAAAAATTTCTCCAGCTATTTACACACAATATTAACCCCTAGGCTGCCTATATGATGAGATAACTCATCATTGCAAGCATGTATACTTTGCTGCCACAATGACAAGATAATTCGTCATCAAAATATTCTGACTTTTCCATGGTTTGCATTCATTTCGTTGACAAAAATATTGGTAGCTTTAGCGTGGGGAATCTTTCTAGATTCTATTCATACAGTCATAGCAGACAACAGGAAGTGAATGAATTATTAGCAAGACACAGTGTGAGCGATTTTCTTGGCACTCAGCCAACGTGGTCTGATGAGAACTGGATAAGTGACCATGTGAAAGGGGTGAAGAGGAGGGGGGTGGAGACTGTGGGGGTGTGGCCTCACATCCATATTATCATTTGAAGAAGTCACAATTCATTGTGTATTTATCTCTTTTTTAATTTTTTAAAAATATTATTGTGGTTGTTCTAGTATGATTTTGTGTGTGCAGATATCCATTTGTCCAGAAAAGTTGATATTTTAGTGCAAATTACCTGACTAATGTTTGTAATGAACAAGTTGAAAATTTGACAAAAAATAAAACACTGATTTCAAAACAACAGCATGTCACTAAAAATATATAAAATGGGAAAACATCATGTTTTTTTCTATTCTTTATTCATTTACCTTTCAGAAAATATATACTTTTATGGGTGTTTCTCCAATAACAAAGAGCATAGAATTTTTTGAAAATATACACCTGTTTTTTGTGGAAAACCCTGGCAAATAGATTTCACTTAAATCTTATTTTCCTGGCAGCGAAAGGGTTAACTCATCTTTTTTTTAAAATAAATAATACTAATAATAATCATCTGCCTGTGCAATGCGTTAAAAAAAAATCTGAATGTAAGTATGCTCATGAAAATTGGGTTCTAGATTAGATACCTTCAAAATGAAAAAAATCCAAAGGATAGTACACTCATACCAACTGGGTTCTAGATCAGATGCCTGCCAGTTTTCATTTGCTGCCCATAAAATTGAAAGCTTGATGGTATTTTACTAAGTCTAATAATATAGATATATGTATATACAAATTACAATACAGACTTCAATCTAAGTTATATTTAAGACTGTATAATAACTAAATAAGAGTGAGCTAACTAAAAATGGTAATTTCCCTGAGGAAGCTATACAGTATACTTCCTGAAGACCCAGTCTAACACTAGTGACAATAACTTTGAAAAAACTAACAGATCCTATTTGTGGGTGACTGACAGTGACACAAACACTCACTATCAAATAATAAACAGAGACAATGCCTACAGTCACACAAACTGAAATGTATGTACACTAAGTTAATTCATAACTTCTTCAGATGAAGAATGCACCTGTGATTCAGAACACTGCACCTACTTGCCTGCCTTTGCTGCTTGAGTTTCCATTGTTCTGAACGAATCTTTAACAAAACCCCAATGGGCAAAAGCCCAATGGACAAAATCCTGATGGACAAAAGTCCAATGGACAAAAGCCCAATGGACAAATGCCCAACCCATTATGATTTATATGAAAAGTGGACAAACCCGCGGACAATGAAACATGTAATTGCAATTTTGGCGGCTGTACAGGAAAGCGTGTAATGCCGTTATCAGGTTAGTATGGGGTTATGACGATGGTTTTCCAGGCAATTTACACCACAGTTTACTACTCAGAGTGGATGTTGATGGTCAAAACTCAAATGATTGTTGATGTTATTCTTCATGCCTGCATTGCAATATACATGAAAAATGCCATGCATATAGCTCCTGGAATTTAGTATTCTAAAACTGAATATTACCCACATTTAATATATACATGACTGGGGTTTTGTCCACATTTAAAAAAATACAACATATTATAAAACAACATAAATCATAAAAATCATTATATGGGTTTCATTGATTTTATCATTCATACGTGACTGTGGTTTTGTCCACTTTTCATATAGTAGGTTGGGGTTTTCTCCGTTGAGATTTTGTTCGTAGGAGTTTTGTCCGTTTGCCATCCTGTACGTATGTATGATACTCTGAAACAAGTTTACGAACGTAGCCTCAACCATGTGCTGTCAGTGCTTGGCATCATTTCACTTTCACTGCAACTCAGTATAATCTCATCTAGCTCTTTCACTTACCTCGATGTTTTCGGCTTTGTTGTCTCCATTTGTTTCATCAGTTTGAGGTTCTGGAGTAGCTGCATCTTTGGCGTTCTGTGTTTCAGACATTTTAGCAGTTATTTCGAGATTTCAGGCCTGAAAATTAACCGAAAGAAACTGTAACCGTGCCACACTTTTGAGATTTCCGGAAGTATACGTCTTGGTCATCCACGGGTAAAAAAATAATAAGAAGGGAGGACCAACAACCTTTTTGTCTTTTCACCGTATCTTCTACCATTTGAAGAAAAAAAGTTAATAATAATAATAATAATAATAATAATAATAATAATAATAATAATAACATTAATAACGGCGATAGCTGGTGATGATGGCTATGATGAGGACGACGATCACGATCATGATGATGATGGTGATTTATATATATATATATATATATATATATATATATATATATATATATATATATAATACATGCATGTAGTTGTGGGCCTGCCACAACTGAACTTATTGCTGAGGGAAAAGGTGAGTTTTGAGACGAGATTTAAAAAGATGCGAGGGAATCAGAATGACGGAGGTTATCAGGGAGCTTGTTCCACGTCTTTGGCGATTGAAAAGAAAACGATCTGTGTCCATAGGTCTTACTTCTGACGTGAGGTATCCTGAGAAGTCGAGTATCAGAGGAAGAACGGAGCTGGCGAGACGGGGTATAGATATGGATGAGTTCAGAAAGATACTTTGGGCCAGATCCGTTGACTGCAGAAAAGGTCAGAGTGGATAGCTTATAGTCTATTCGATCGGAAACAGGCAACCAGTGGAGAGACTGAAGGAGAGGAGAAACATGGTCAAATTTAGAAGCTCTGCAAATGAGTCTGGCAGCGTTATTCTGAATTCGTTGGAGTCTGTCTAACAGGTATTTGGGAAGGCCGGCCAAAAGAGAGTTGCAGTAATCCAATCTTGAGAGAACCAGAGTATATATATAAACAACAGTAGACTTTTCATGTCTTAAAACTTGTATTCTTAAAAGCAGCAAAACTAAAAACTGAGATGTGACAATACTTTTTAGTTTGTTTTACTCATGGAGCTTTTACATTTTTGCTGTTGAAGACATTTTAATCTAAGTGAAGGTTGTGTGTGTGTGTGTGTGTGTCACAGTGTGTGTGTGTGCGCGCGCGCGCGTGTGCGCGTGTGTGTGTGAGTGTGTGTGCGTATGCGTGTGTGTGTGTGCTGTGTGTGTATGATGTGTGTGTGTGTGTGTGTGTGTGCCGTGAATGTGTGTGTGTGAGTGTTGCGTGTGTGTGTGCGTGTGTGTGTCTGTGTGTGTGTGTGTGTGTGTGTGTGTGTGTGTTACGCGTTGTGTGTGTTGTGTAGGTGTGGATGTGTGAGTGTGTTTGTGTGTGCCCCCCTCCAACTCCATAAAATTAGTAACTTTTGGGATATTATTACTATTGGTGTGTATGTATACATATGTATATGCATGTGTGTGTGCGGTGTGTACGTGTGAGTACGTGTATGTGTGTATGTTGCATACATAATACACATATATGTGTGTGTGTGTATGTATATGTGTGTGTGTGCGTGTGTGTGTCCATGCATATGGGTGTTATGGTTGTGTGTATGTATACCTGTTTATATGTATCTTTACAAGCATTTGTGATGTATGTTGGTATGGTGGTTTTGTTCTGAGGCGCTTTGACTGATTTGTTCTAGGTCTGGCCCACTTCCCCACCGGCCACCCCACTTTCCCTTCCCTCCAACTCCCCCCACGCCCCTTAAATGTAATGGGAGCGATGATGGTATACTGGGAGGGGGTGGCAGTGTGTGGAGTGTGAGTTGAATTCTATAATTGTTTTGCATGCAGCATGTTTTTACCTGCCCAGTTTTACCTGACGTTTTACTCACTGGTTGCTATATAACCAGCCTGTACAGCTTTCACTTCTGTACCCTTGCCTGAAGAAGCTGTTTGACAGCGAAAATTTGCTGCTTTTAAGCCGGACAAGTTTTAAGATATGAAAAGTCTACTGTTGTTTATATTTTTATATTTTACTGGTCTTGGTATTTACCTCAGTGCTTTCTGCAAGGAGCGGTGCCCAGGACACGAAGAGAGTGTGAACTATTTGTGTGTGTGTGTGTGTGTGTGTGTGTGTGTGTGTGTGTGTGTGTGTGTGTGTACATAAAGAGCCAGAGAGAGAGAGAGAGAGACTGTGTATGTGAGTGTGTGTGTGTGTGAGAGAGAGAGAGAGAGAGAGTGTGTATACATATATCAGTTCCACAACGGCGTGAAGGTGAACGTTCTGGACTGTGACGGAGACGCCGGTCAGAGGCCTACCCAGTGACAAACCGCAGCGTCAAACAAGGCTGCGTTCTCGCCCCGACAATGTGTCAGAGCTTCTAAGCGGGTGGCCGCAGAGCGTCATTGTGCAGACAGCACCGCCGTTAAGCGTGCACGCTCTGCCACCCGCTCAGAAGCTCTGACACCAAGAAAATTTGGAGAGAAAGAGGATCGCGCCATGGCAGTCATACCATACCATCCACACAACCTGCCAGTCTGTAGAATTCTGCGTGAAAAGTTCAATTTCATGCAGCAGGACCCAGACCTCAGAGAAGTCTTTCCCAAGCCACTGCTAATTGCCTTTCTGAGGGACAAGAACCTGCATGACGTGCTCGTGAAGTCCAAACTAAGACCTCTTACCAGCCATTCAACCTCACCAGGGCGCAGACCCTGTGGGGATCAAAAGTGCAAGGCCTGTCCCTTCATAGACACCTCAGCAGGTTCAGTCGTTGGACCCTCTGGCACTTTCACTGTGAAATGTCATCTCAACTGCCAGTCTACTGACATTGTATACACCCTCTGCTCCAAACTGTATGTAGTGGGGGAGACCTCGGTACGGTTCATTGGGCGAGCGCTTCTCCGAACACCTGAGGTCGATGAACTTGCTAGGCTACAACAACCTTGTCGGCCAGCATTTTGCCTGGCCCATACCACAGCTTCACCCATGCAAGAATTTCAGCTGTGTGGCAGAACCCCAATGACAGCACGTCAGTACAGAAAGTACATGGAGAGCCGCGTCATTGACCTCATGGGGACCGCACAGCCAAATGGATTGAACTGACGTCAGAGGCACTGACGTCTAGCGTCTGGGCCCTTCTGCCTGGATCTCTCTGTCCTTATTCTTTCTTTACCTCCTATTAGTATGTATTTGTGTATGTATACGTGTGTGTATGTATATCATTGTATGTCATATTGTATGTGCACTGTGTGTATGTATATGTATATATATATATATATATATATATATATATATATTATGTACATATGTGTGTGTGTGTGATGTGTGTGTATTATGTGTGTGTGTGTGTGTGTGTGTGTGTGTGTGTGTGTGAGAGAGAGAGAGAGAGAGAGAGAGAGAGAGAGAGAGTATGTATTGCACTGAATGGTGATTAGCAAGTGTTTTAGCGTGCATGGTCCATCCTCAAAACAGAAAGTCAGTAGTTGGAGATGTCATCACCCTTTTCTCACATAGGCTTTCCTGTTCACACTGTTCTCTTCTCATCACTTGACAACGGGCCTATGGTTCGAAACGTCCTATCCCACTAAACAAAGAGGATTCATCTACCAAAAAGGTTTGTTTTTGTTTTTTTATAAACTTTAGTTTTTTTGTCTGACAATCCGACCTCATGAATGTTCAGTTCGTGACGTCATCGCTCCGTGAGAGTTGCCTTAAGTGTCTTTTAACATACTGTAGAATATGGCAGTTAATTGTGCGTATCGTAGTTCATTCATTGCATTGTGAATGTTTCAGTCACATTGTTTGACCTTAATTGTTCGTATTTCACGGTTTATACACGACGCCCAGGGAAGTTTTAGGAAACATTGCATTGTTTGGTAAATTTTGCCGGAAAAGACAAAATCGTACAGTATTTCCGCACATGCGTGTACAGGTCTTTCCGCAGAAACAGCTAGCGAGACCAAGATGGTAAGTTCACGTTGCCGAAAATCTTTTTAAAATCAGGCATCATCTGCTTTATAGAAACTTGAGATTCTTTGAATATGGTGATACAGGATTATACTGCATGGGCCCTTTGCTTATTTAATTATTGTCTGCCATGAAACTTTGCAGCATTTGTATTTTGAAGTTCAGTCGTTGAAACTGTGGATTCTCTGAATGTTGTTAGATCCTCTGGTCCTTTTACTTCATTTCGTAAGTATATCATTTGCTCAGTGTTCAACAAGTTTACCGTAATAAAGCTCTTTCAGTAATGCCATGTCGGCGCTGATCTTCTGTTTGATTATTAAATATTATAAACAAAAAAGTGACTTTCGATCTCTTTCACCTCTCTTGCGCCTCATGTCATATTTCGAGTCAGTGTTGTCAGTCATGTCAGTATCGATTCAGATCATGGTATCTGTATCTGTAGAATACGTTGCTATAGTCTATGCTCGATGCGATGAAGATCTCTAGGCTGAACTGTTTGTAAACCATTGAAATGTTTTCAGGTGCAAAAGAAACAGGAGGAAATCTTCTAAAAGTTATGTTATGGTTCACTCACTGCTACCCAGTGTGTTAAGGAAAGTTGACACATGACTATCAGAAATTGATAATTCATATTTCCTTTCAGAAAAGTGTGGGTTATGTACACTTTATTGCATTTGTTTACATGCTTGATTTTTTTGTCAGTATTTACCCTCCACAACCAAACACCGCCTGGCAAATACTAAATAGGAAGCACAAACTAAAATAAATGCTTGGCACTAAAGGAGTGAATTCAAAGATGAGTGAAAGAGAAAGGGGTTTGTAAAGAAAATGCTCCCCCAACCCCCTGTTTTTAATGGAAAGTAATTCTGTAGTTAGCTTTTTATGTTCTAGTGTATTTTTAAAATCTTATTTATTATATTTATAAAAATAATACACGTGATTGCAGGTGAACGTACCGAAGCAGCGCAAGACCTTTTGCAAGGGTAAAAATTGCAAAAAACACACCCTCCACAAGGTGACTCAGTACAAGGCTGGCAAGGCTTCCCTGTATGCTCAAGGTTAGTTGTTGAACAATATTTGTGTGCATGTACAAAGTGTGTAATTCATGATGCCCAGGTGGGTTTTTATTTTTAGGTATTTATGGACAGTTATTCCACAGTGAAATGTTTTCATTAAAAGAAGATTGGGGGGGGGGGGGGCGGAACCACACCAAAACTGAGTCAACTGCAACATGCATGTACCATTCCTAAGTGCTATTATGCTTGATTATGTAAACATATTAATTTTGTTGTGACAGAGTTCAGCAGTTACTGTTCAAGCACTTCCTTTTTCATTGTATGAATGAAAAGAGAACGAAAATATGTTTTGTAAAAATAGAGTATTTATGATCTTGGCGTTTTCAACAGGTAAACGTCGATACGACAGAAAGCAGTCAGGATACGGTGGTCAGACAAAGCCCATCTTCAGAAAGAAGGTAAGAAAGCTTGGGTACTAAAAACTTAAGTAACAAGAGGGATGGAAAGAGAAGAAATAAGTTATTTTCTTTGTACAGCTTTTCTTTTTCGGTGGTTCACTTCTCTCGCTCTTTCTCTCTCACTCTGTGTGTGTATATGTCTGTATCTCTGTGAATGAGTGAGGGAGAGTGTGTGTGAAAATGTGAGTCTCTTTTACTCATTCAGTGTGTGTGAACTGATTGAAAGGCCGTGTGTGATGTTTGGATAGAAGAATGCTCTCTCGACCTGCTACTTGGACTTACCAGAACCACATGAGTATTCCCTAAAATGCCTGAGTAAGAATCTAGCAAATCAACTGTAAGAAGCCCTGGACATGTACACCCATTTCTAATAACTCAATATCCTGTATTTCTGTCTCCACCACAAATGTGAGTGATGGCCTTAATAGTATTGCGTCCACCTTTGAAGAAAAGAATTTTGGGGCGCACTGGTTCAAATTCCATTCACCAGTATTCTCCTCCACTAGACCTTGAGTGGTAGTCTGAGTGCTAGTTATTCAGGTGAGGCAATAACTGGAGGTATCGTGTGTAGCATGCACTTAGCATATGAAAATAATCTATGTCAACAAAGCAGTTGTCCTTGGCAAAGTTTTGTAGAAAAGTCCACTTTCATGGGAAAATAGATGCACCTGCAGGCAGGGAAATAAAGGGATGTTAAGGTCGCGGCATGGCACTGTTGCAATGGTCCCTGGGGAGAGAAATACATTGTGGTAAAAGTAATACAATATTCACACACATATCACAGGTTGTGTTATTTGTCAAGAAGCACAGATGATGCTATTGCTGAACTGTCCTTTGTACTCTGCTACTTTGAAGTTGCTGAACAGTGTCCTTTTTATTACACAGTGACATAAAACATTGTACATAACATTTTCATGCAAGCCTGCCATGTCTTCTTCCTCATCTATGTCGGGTATGAATTATATAGTTCTTTGTTATACTTAGTTTGTCTTGAAGCTGAATAATGATTTCTTTTAGAAGCAGTGAAAGGGGTGAACAATCAGGCGGGTGAGAGGTGGTTAAACTAGGGGCACTGTCTGGATTCGCAGTCGGTTTCATCCTGACAGTACTTCTGTTGTCTGCCTGCAGGCCAAGACCACAAAGAAGATCGTGCTGCGTATGGAGTGCACCTCCTGCAAGTACAGGAAACAGCTGCCCATCAAGCGATGCAAGCACTTCGAGCTGGGAGGCGACAAGAAGAGAAAGGTACTGTACTTGTACATTGCTTGGGCGGGGCTGAAGGAGGTGGGGGTAAGGGGGTTACAGATGAATAGTCAAGATATAAAACAGAAAGGCATTTTTGAAGTTCTTGATAGTAGAATGTTACCAGTTGAGGTGTGTGTGTGTTAAAGGCCAACCTTTGTTGACATTACTTTTATTTTAATTACACATACTTAACCGTGACCCACTAGTGCAGACTCCGGCAGGGGTCTTTATATTTCTTTCAGAATTTTTATATTTATCTTTGATAAGTGTTTTATATTTTAGAATACTCTTAATTTGTCAGATGGATGGTCAATCTTTTCTTAAATTGTATTATGTGAAGCATTTATGAAGGTGTGATTAGGGCATTTTGTGTGATTAGTCTCGACCTTTATATCTGGCATATGTTCGTCTGATAGGGCTGTTCAAGTGTCCAGGTTCATTCAAAAGCCCAGAAGATTTTGTGGGAAAATGTTTTTTTGAAGGTTGTAATGTTACCTTGGGGGTGGGGGCAAAGCATTTTATGAACATTTATTTTTGTTAACTTTGTATTGAGGAAGAACAGTATTCTGAGATCTGTATTGAGTGATAATATTCTGATCCCCCCCCCCTCCCCATTGCATTTTATTGAAGATATAATTTTCAATGATGATTTGTTTAGTTTTTGTGGACAGTAAAGAGTGTATTAATAATGTGTTCTTTTTTTTCTGTTTCAGGGCCAGATGATTATGTTCTAGACTGGGTTACAAAATAAATGCTGATGGGAAAATAAATCTCTGGTGTTTGAAGATTTTGTCTGAAACTGAGTGATTGAGATCATGCGTTTCAGGTTTCATAGCCTTTACTTTTTCCATTTTAAAGGTACAGTATGACATGACTAATTCAGATCATTGTTTGGATTTTTGTAAAGACTTGTTTGTTTTGTGTGATTCAATAAATTCACCAGCAAGAAAACTGAATTTTCAGGAAAATGCACATGTAGGCAATTTCACAAGATGCGTTTTCTTAGTTATCTTATTCTAGGCCCCACTGTGCAAGGCTTTCCACCTAGGACCATCATCATTAATCTGGTGAACAGCCTGTGTGCTAAAAACAAAGGTCCATTGCATATTGCAAATTACAGTTTCTTCTCCTGCATTAATGGGCTGCAACCCCTGCGTTCTCATGTACATACATGTGAGATTTTCATGTACGACTGTTTTTACCCTGCCTTGCAAGTGGCCAGTCTTGTTAATGTTAAAGAATAAACTGTATATTTCCTGATAATCCATTCTTTGCAGCATATACATTATACATATACGTCTATATGTATAAATCTATAAACAAGTGTAATGATAGGAAACATTCAATTTCCATGTGACCATAGCACCACTATGAGGATCCTGTGGAAGTGGGTATTTTAAAAATCATGTTTTGCATGCACATTGAACAAACCACTTGATTCCTTTTCATTCATACAGCAAAACTTAAATTTGACCAAAAAAAAAAAAAAGACTGCATAACAGAAGAAACAAAATAGCCCATCACAGCTTGAAAATCCAAGTGTGGTTTACTTGTAAAGTACTTTGAACACAGACCATACATATTAGGCTGAAAAAACTGGCAACCCTCAATCTTGAGACATAAATTCTCAGTTGAATATTGAGTTGTCTCCCAAATGAATAAATATCAAAGTAGATCACATTCTTGTCAACTTATACAATACCATATATATCATCTTATTAATATGAAACAAATTCATTTCCCCATCCAAGTCCACAAATCATCCAACATATTCTTTTCTCAGTTTGTGACAAATGCCCACAAACAGGAAGTTGGCAGAATGGTTGAGTCACTTGCCTTCCAATACAGTGTCTGCTTGGGTCTGGTTTCGAATCCCAGTATCACCCTTTCTCCCAAGTTTGTCTTAGCCACTCCAAATAGGTACACATATATAAATATAATTTATGATATGCATGCACTCAAGGCCTGACAAAGCATGTGGAGTTAAGCTGCTGGTCAGGCATCTGTCTAGCAAATGTGTAGTGTATATCGATTTATCAGAACACAGTGACGCTGCCTTGCCCACCGATCAAGGCGCAAAAGTTCAACGCACTTCCTACTTCAGGTGGTGGTATGATTTCCAACAAGACCTGGGGTTATTGTTGTTCCTTACAGTCCAGCTGACCGCATAGGTTCATATCACTTGTCAGGACTGCTCAACTGTATAAACAAGAGAGGCAAGGCCTTCAAGACTCACTTGTGATACACTAAAAAAATTTAAAAAATCCAAGTTTTTTATGTATTGAGTCTAATTTCAAAATGTAATGTTTAAGATCAGAAAGATCAGTTTAAAGCAAATTTAGTCCCCTAGTATTAATTACAGAGTAATTTCCCTTTTTTACTATCTGCACCAAAACGTTAGCAAAATAAATAAAACTTACATGCTTAGCAAAAGAAGTTCCTGTTTGAACAAAAAATGAAAATAATGACTGCTCTTGTTGTTGGGTCAGAATATCAGATCAAAATGCCAAGTTTAGAGAATACAAAAAAATATAACAGTAAATGCAGTTTGCATACAATTAGGCTTCATTTCTTATTTTTTGTGCCCATCCCAGAGGTGTAATATTGTTTTAAACAAGATGACTGGAAAGAACTGAATTTTTCCTATTTTTATGCCTAATTTGGTGTCAACTGACAAAGTATTTGCAGAGAAAATGTCAATGTTAAAGTTTACCACGGACACACACACACACACACACAGAACCGAACACCGGGTTAAAACATACTTTGTTTACACAAGTGAGTCAAAAATGGTCTTACCAATATAACCCTCAATTTCGACTGAAGTCGCCTATGGTGGTACACTAGTCAACTAAAGTCGCTTATAGTGGTGAAAAATTTAAATAAAAACACAGCCCATGACACATTATCTTGACCATTTAGTTCCACGCTTTCAAAGCCAAACAATGAAATTCAAAAGACAGGCCACCTAGGCAATTAACACTGTAGAATGGACAGCTAGTGCCCATCCCAGTGTTTACAATTGTACTTCCTAATCGCCAGAACATAACGGCACAGACTGACTTTATACATCACAGACTGCAGAGAAGAGAAAAATGTGTTGAGGTTTGCTTGGAAAAAAAGAAAGGGGAATGGACTGGGAAGGCAGAAAAAGGAGACAATGAATGAGGGAAGAAAAAAAGGCAGAAATAAAGAGACTAACAGAAAGGAAATTTCTAGCACAGAATTTCCAGACTGCAGGGATAGTATTTATACTGAAAAACCCCCGGCATCCCACAGGGGGAGAGATGCTGGGGGGGGGGGGGGGGACAGACTGCGGACTGATTAATAAATGAATGTATCCTTTGGGTTGCTAACAGACATGGGAACTGAAAACAGTCGCAACACATACACACCACATGTTATGTTGATAATCATTTCTCCCAGGCAAGAGATAATATAAACATGCATGCACACTCCATGATTCATGATTTCTGAGCTACAGTAAAAAAAAATTTTTTTTTTTTTTTTTAAATCCGGTAAAAGAACTGAATGCAGTGAGTAATAATGAATAAAGTCACATCAAAATAACAAATCTCAAGAATAGGTTCACCAAGTAGAAAAAAAAAAATCACGCTTCAAGTGTTTACGCACTGCTCAACCAGTGGCTGGGCATTATGTCATTTTTCTCTGCCACTGGTAAAGCGGTGGTCAGGGCTCAAAGGGTTAAAAAAATTTTTTTTTTTTTAGCTGCTTTATCTTATGCACTGTTTTGACAGGTACAATAGCTGAGTGGTTAAAGCGTTGGGCTTTCAATCTGAGGGTCCCGGGTTCAATCTCGGTAACAGCGCCTGGTAAGTGAAGGGTGGAGATTTTTCCTATCTCCCAGGTCAACATATGTGCAGACCTGACTGTGCTTGAACCCCCTTCATGTGTATATATATGCAAGCAGAAGATCAAATACACACATTAAAGATCCTGTATTCCATGTCAGCCTTCGGTGGTTTATGGAAACAAGAGCATACCCAGCATGCACACCGCAGAAAACGGAGTATGGTTGCCAATACGGCAGGGTAAAAATGGTCAAACATGTAAAAGCCCACTCGTGTATATACAAGTGAACATAGGAGTTGTAGCCCATGAACGAATAAGAAGAGTATGCACTGTTTCAGTGGTATTGCTCCCACACAGTTCATTATGAATTCCCCATACTCAGCCATATCTTTAACCTGCGCACCCTTTGCAAAAAAACACCTTCTATTATGTCTTCATAGACTTCAAGAAGGCATTTGACAGTCTGGCAGGAAGCACTAAGAACCACAATGAAAAATATTAACATTGTGCAAAACCTTACCAACACTATCCAGCAACTGTAATCTAAATGACCAGCACGGTAACACACAGGGTAGCACTGCTGGAGAATGGTTCCAGACTTCAGTTGCAGTGCGCCAGGGCCACCCTGTCTCCCATGCTGTTCAACATATTCATGACTTCCTATGGCCTTGCTTTAACAATCCTCCAAGGAACTGTCGAGGGAAAGAGAGAGAGAGGGGAAGACAGAAAAAATGATGAAATGAAAACATCGCAGAATGGACGGTAAAACCATTTGCAGCGACACAGGCTTTGACGCACAACTCAACTGACCTGGAGGAATCTGGTGAACAGTTCCCCTGCATGGAGCTAAAATGACTCTTCACAGAGTTGAGGGAGAAAAAAAAGCTACTCATCCACACCCAGTTTGGCTGCCACAGTCTCACTGAGTGCCAGACGTCCAAACAAAGTTCTATCAATGTCAGGTCGCCAGGAAAACACACACCAGAGGCTGCTGCCGAGTCATTTCAAGTGGGGCCACTGCTGCTGAGTCATTTCGAGTGGTGATCGGTAGAGCCTGTTCTGAATGAACATTTGCAAGACATCACCTAATAAGCCCCCTCCTGATGACAAATATCACTTATTCATGGAGCCAGACAGAGAAAATCCCCTCCAGAGTGGAGATGCCACAACATGCCTGCCTCCAATGGCGGTCCCCCATGAATCTGCCAACACCAAAGACCTTGTCAGGAACTCACTCCAGCATGGAAGTGGAGGGACAGCAAAACTGAGTTAACCATTGTGAGCAGGGTGTGAAAGGTCACCGAATTTGTGGCAATTCTTTTCTGTATTGATTAGAAATGAGGACAATGCTGGAGGTCCATTTTGGGTTTGGGACTACTTGAAAAGGCTGTACTCTACGCGTCCTTTTATCATATATTCAGGACCGACAGATACAGCCAACTGAGCGTTGGTCAGGAAATACAAGCAACCTCCCAAAGACACATCCGTGAAGTGGATGAAACTCGACCGTGTGGTTTCAGCCTTCTTATGGCCATCTGCACTCAACTCCTTCATGACATTCTTTACCAATCAAAGTATCTCCTGTGAAGGATCTGATTATATTCTTTTTTTGATAAAGGATGCCATCTGCGTTTAAGCAGTCTGCTGACTGCTGGCACAAACATTTCTCTGGAAAAGTTTTTCTCCGTGAAATCGTGCATCTCCTTTGACACGTTCAGACCTTCGGGGATTTTATTGAGCTCATACTTGATCAGGTCCTCTCGGACGAGGGGATCCGTGAGATTTGGATTGAGCTGAATCATCAGCAGGATGGTGCTGGAACACAGCTCAGTCGGGACAGCCACTGTGGTAAGCTCTGGACACTTCTGAACAATTTCCAGGACGGTGCTGTCTTCTGCTTTTTGTCTGATGCTCAACCCTTCAAAGGTGGTGAAACTGACCAGAGTGCTCAGTGTCACAGAGTAGAACTCTGTCATCTGAGGGAGTTTGCTGACGTCGACTAAAAATGTATCGTAAAAAGCAAGGGTGGCCACAGGGACTCCTGGACAAAGCAGTTCACTGCCCACGCTAATATTGTAACAATTCACATGCAGCTGCCCAGTCTTGTTCAAGCTCCTCCAGTCGTCCTCCGAGGGATAGCGGAAAGTGTCATTGCCCTCCAACAGGTCCAGGTCCCCCACAATGTTCAGGGTACGAAGAGAAGCCTCCGTCAGGTGACTGAGCCAGTAGTGACGCAAATGGTGAGGGGAGATGGTGAGCTCTGTCAAGTTCACAAGGGACACTAACTGTGACATGTTAGCACCCCTAAATGAATTGATCAAACTCAGCTTCAGTAATGAACTTGAATTCAAACACTCAACTGGAATATCAGAGTAGTCACCCTCAATTCTGGAATACAAGTTCTTGAGGCAGAGACCATGAAGGTCGAGTCTTGCAGACATGAGATCTGACAGCATGTATGCAATGTCAAGCATGTTCAAACGGCTCTCATCAATTGCAGCAAGACAACAATACTTCAGGTTCTTACATTTGTCTGCCATTTTCTTCACCACCTCAAGTGACTCCATACAGTACAAAACCATATTAGCAGCCACAACTTTGTCACCGTACGTTTCAACCATTTGCAGGCACTGCTGGTGAGCAGAGCGAAGCTCTTCAATTCTGCTCTCCAGTTTAATGGGGCTGTCTTTGGGACATTCAACAACGTAATCAAAACGCTGCCAGACAAGAGGCCTGGCAGCCGCTTCCTGCCAGGTGCTGCACACTTTGGACATGTTGATCCTGTCCAGAACGGGCAACATTCCCAAGACAGTGGTGAGAACCACGTCAGGGATGCTGCTCCAGTCTGCTTCATTTGTTCTTCTTCCTTCGCCACCCCTGTTCAGCGCTGGTGCTTCTGTCTTGGTGGGCTCCGGTTGTGGGTCTTTTGCACTCGCTCGTGGAGTGCTGGAATCTTGCTGCGTTTGTGCCCCAGAGTTGGTCTTCAGTAATTCAGGATTTCTCCTCTGCAGTTCCAGCTGCAGTGCCTCAACCCCATCCCAGATGTCCTGTGGAAAATCTGAGGCATCGCTCTCCATGGCTTCATCAGTCCTCCCGGGGGATAATGGTACACTGGACATTTTTGCACCATTCCGTGAACCTGTAGAGAAAAAAAACCACCAAAAAAGTCAATAAATATCTTCACTGACCATCACTCTTGCAAGTAAAGACAGAAAAAAATCACATATTTATCAGCCTTCTACTTCCTTTCTTTCATGATGATCAGCTGTCATGAACATTGTTTGGGAAAAACATTTTATCATTCTTTGTTTTCTTTCTTTTTTTCCCCCCCACTTCTCCATCTCCATTCACCCCCAAAACAAAACAACAACAAAAAAAAACAAAAAACAGATTTACATTGAATAGCAGTTGGACGGGTGCAATAACCAAGTCGTTAAAATGCTGGGCTTTCAATCTGAAGGTCACCTGGTTAGTCTTTTAGAAAAACAGTTACTTGACTTGCAATTTTCTACTGACACAATCTGCTTTTGAAAGAAAAATACTTTTAACAGAAAACAACAACGCCAACACATGTACATAAACTATTAAAGACATCGAATTATCCCCACATAATACCCAAGCCAAATTACAGACATATAAAGCTCCCATATATTTATTGTTAACACCGTGAGATTGAACAAATCAACACAGTGAAATGTTTATCTCAATTTCCAAGCTTTAAACTTTCTGAGAAAGAAATGCACAATGCAGCATGTGTATAGGTGCATGTGTGTGTCTTCGTGTGCAAATGTATCCATGAATTTTATCTATCAATGGAATGTACTCAATATATGAGTGCTGGTGTATGTGTGTTCCTGTATCTACATGTGGGTAATGTGCACCAAATCAATAACCTTTTCTTATTACTTTGTAAACTTACATACATGTAATGTGTCCTTCACACACATTTCCATGAATACTATTTCCCCCCTCCTATTTTATAACTAGACTTGAGCCTGTATATGCTTGCATACATGCATTCCCTCTCATGCCTATCTATTTCATTACAGATATGATGAAATGTCCTCAACAGACATCCCAAGGCACATAATATATGCAGAGTGGTCTCTGTGTGTGGTGGCTGAAGGTGTGAATTAATGCCCTCTTAAAGTCTGGCGGAAGCAGGAGTTAAAAAAAAATTAAATCCACAGATTGGTATGGTACCGCAATCAAAATTATGTGCATGATAGTCAGTTCGACTATGACCGTCAGAACAGCAGTGAAGACCCCTGCTGTACCAACTATCTGGGCTAGAATCTGATTATAGTGGAGAGTGTCTTGCCCAAGTTACATCCCCACTCTCTCAGCCAAGAGGGTTTTAGGACAGTCAGCATTGGGAATGGTTCCCAAAGGCCAACTAGCCCCCAAGGCTGCAGCACTAAGAGCCAGTGCAATTTTGCCTACTAGTTTGAGAGTCATAGTCCTTCACAAAAGACTAAGCTGTAAATGATTTCCCTTTGCAGTAGAGAAACCATTGATCATACTGCCCTCACTTTGCTGTTGGCTTTTATGTGATATTGAGAAATTATATGACACATACACTTTGCGCAAAATGTGAGTGACTCTAAAACCACCAGCAGTCTCACTTTTTGTTTTTGTTTTATTGTTTTCTAAAAGACACTGCAGGTTAATCTGTATGCTTTAACACCTCTTAAAAAATCAGTTTAAGTGGTTCAAATGACAAAATGAGTATATTTTCTGTCAATCAATTTCAGTTTTTAGTTTTGTTTGCTTTACTGATTTCTAACAGATATTGACAAAATGAGCATACTCTGTCCATTTATTTCAATTTTTGCTTATTTCACTTTTTGTCTTTGTTTTATTGTTTTCTTAGAGACATATTTTTGGTCACTCTGCATGCTTTGACACCTTTAAACATAAATCAAATTGTTCAGATGACAAAATGAGTGCTTTCTGTCCATTTATTTCACTTTTTTCACTGTCTGTTTTTGTTTGTTTTATTTGTTTTCCAACAAACATAGGTCAATCTGCATGTTTTGACACCTCTTAAAACATAAAATTATTCAAATGAAAAAATGATCAAGTATATTTTTCTGCCTATTTATTCCTGGAACTGAGATCACCTTTAAAAAATCAATTACAATCAAGTCCAAATAGTAAAGTCACAGCAAGTGTAAGTCCTTACATTTTGCTGTTCATTTAATTTTAATCCTCTAGCGCTGATCACCACATGTATGATAAACCCTAAATTAGGACCAGCTACCATGACAAAGTGTAGCGTTCTGGACTGACAGCTGGGAGACACTGGTTCGAATCCCAGTGGAGGTGGGTTTTTCCGCCCATGGTCAACTCCTATCAAGAGTTGAGTAAGCTATGGGCTTGAATGGGAAGACTGGGACCACACAGTCAAGTATCATCCACTTCACGGATGCGTCTTTGGGTGTGATGCTCTAATTTCCTGACCAACACTTCAAGTGTCTGTATCTCTCGTGCCTGGTTGACGCCAGGATACCATCATGACAGGAAGCATTGTGTACAGCCTAACTGGACCTCCATAGCAGCATTGTCATTCTCCTCCTCCCTCATCATCGAAAAAAAAAAATTTTAAGTCCCAAATCATGTGGCTTTTCATGCCCTGCTATCATGGTGACCTCAGTTTTGACACTCCTCTACTTCCATGCTTGGGGTGAGTCCTGTCAATTAAGGCCTTTGGTGTTGGCAGATTCATGGGGGGCTGTTGTTGGAGGGACATGGTGGCGGTCTCCACTCTGAGGGTGGTGGTGGGACGCTCACTTAGTCTGACTCTGCGACTATAAGCCATTAATGTTGTCAGTAGGGTATGTAGTAGGTGATGTCCTAGGTATTTAAAATCAGAACAGGCACTACTGAACACCACTGAAGTGACTCAGCAGTAGTACAGGCCGGGTCTCCTCTGGTGTGTGGCGTCCTGGCAACCAAACATCAATGGTTCCCTGTGGACTGCTGACACTTGGGACTGTGACAGACGAACCCGGGTATGGCTGTGTATGGGAGACTTGGAATGAGCGGCATGGGAGTAATGCCACTGAAACGGTGCCGGTGATGGGACAGCGAAAAAAACAGACAACCACCCTAATCAGGTGCCTGTTTATTTGTCCTGATGATATATTTTCCAGACAGGCAAGGCAAACACATGTGCCATGTCGCCACAACTAAACCAGCCTAGGCCCTTTTTCGCGATGGCCATGCCCCAGCTGCCTATACGATATTTTCCCTTCCTGATTAAATTCAAAGTGTTGTCAACCCCAAATTTATTCCACAGATGACCACTGATGGGTCGACTGACACACTTTTAAGCCTCAGTGGACTACTGACCGTTTGTCGTCGATGATGAGGCTTCCTTCTTGGTACGGGGCGTCGTCTGCCGCTGTAGTCATATTCGGCCCATCCAGCAGGGAGTTGCTCGATGCTGGTCAGTTCGGTGGGTGGTCGCTGACTGCTCTCCTCGTCTTGATGCCAACACAGAACTTATCGGTGAGTGCCGTTTACTTCCCCTTGCGAAAGTCACTCCCAGGGTGTTTAAGTCAACGTAGGCCTATATCATCCAAGGAACATTCATTCCACTATCAATAGGGTAACTGGAAACATTTTCCTGTTTTATATTTGAGTTTTCACTCGTTTTCTTTCTTTCCTGATAAAGGTTCGACTCACTGTTGCGCCCCACGGACATAGTTGTCAGATGTTCGCTGAGATAGCTCGCGCCCCGAACATATCGGAATTTCCTGCGACGAAACAAACTTGATCTTCGGCCCCCATGCTGCTGAGGCCGTTGTGCTTTGAATCAATTCAAACACAAATCAAAAGTGACTCGAGGACAGGAATAGATGATGGTGCTGAGAATGGCTTCTGCAGACTCAGAAAATGCAGTGAAGGGAAAAGGCTGAACAAGTTTTTGGCCCAGCCAGTCACCAGATCACCCGTTTCGGTGGTATTGAATGAGTAATGTCCTATTTTAGCATAATAAATCATTGCACCTATTGATTACATTGCCATGATTTCTGGGACGAAGAACGGGAAAAGCAAGATTGTGGGACGTAAGTTTCGTGACTGAATCAAAATTGAGTTAAAAAAATGAGCGAAAAATACAAATCGAAATCCACTGAAAATACAGCATATACAAATGGTAATATCGTTACATGTACAAAAATTGCCGGTAAAATAGGTGCAATAATTTAGGAAACTAAAATGGGGCTTTACCATGATATAATTTCAGTGATATATTTATTCATGGTAGCTGATCAACAGTCTATGCACGTGTTCCCGAACTTTTCAGCCCACTGTGACAACTTCGGACACGAGCGGAGTTGTCTGTTCTTGCTGTAAAGCCAAAATTAACGTGCCCTCATGCCAGAATTGACCCAGGTTCTTTTTGCGTTCGCCGGAGAATTTTACCTCCCGAGAAAATTACGAGAATACACTAAGTAAATTTCTCATACGATGATTTGGTGCTGCTCCCCATTTTATGTTCGACCTTTTTTCACGCGGGTGTATGTGAAATGTGTGTGTGTGTGTGTGTGTGTGTGTGTGTGTGTGTGTGTGCATGCGCGCACACACGCATGTGTGTGTGTGTTTGCTGCTATGGTTTTTCGCAATTTTTCTTTGATTCTTCATTTCTTGACCGATCTTCTTGATTATAGCACTCACTGTACCCATAGTCCAGCAACGAAATAAAATAAAATAAAATAAAAAATAACATGAAAATGAAATGAAATGACAGTATTTATAATTTCTTCAAGGTGAATCCTCCACCATTGGCAGGCAATCCTCAATGCCCCTCCCCCACCACACAATGTGAAATTCCGTTTGTGCGTTATCTATCGCGCAATTTTTGTGTATACCACATGATGTGCAACTTCAGTCGGAAACGGTTTAACTAGCGCGCGTGCGCGCATGTGTGTGTGTGTGTGTGTGTTGTTCTTGTTGCTGTTACTGCTGTTGACTGTTGCTGAGGAAATGTTTCCTGGTCAAACACATATACATGCACAGATGTGTACACGTACCCACAATTCTGGATTGGGGAAAATTACCCTGAAACAGTCAAAACTGAATCACACACACACAACACACCGTAAACTATACTACTGCTATGAACACCTGCATGTGCATCAGCCAATGGCACTCTTACCATCGTTCGTCGACCTTGCATGGATAAACATACATTGTTCATTGAGAATGCACCTGAAAAACGTGACCAACGTAAAGCTGATAAAAACTGAGAACTGGTGAAGGCTTGAGTGACTGACCTATATAGGTGCTTTTTTTTTTCTTTCTAGTGTGTTTTTCCCTTTCAGTGATTTTGAACATCATATAACACTGGAATAGAGAAATGCATGCATATGTGGGTTATTTCAGTTTCTCAAAGAGGTGTCACAACATTGTCAAAATCCATATACGCTACACCATATAAATGCACACATTCAAGGCCAAAGCATGTTGGGTTATGGTGCTGGTTGGGCATGTAGCCTAGCAGATGTGGTGTAGCATATATGGATGTCCACACAGACACCTCTTTGAGAAACTGAAATTGTACCACACCTGTTGGACAGATTTCTGACCAGCAGCAACACGCTAGTCAGGCACTGAATGCATGCATATACAATTGTGTACCTCGGAGTGGATTTCTTCCACAGAATTTTGTCAAAGGATAACACCTATGTTGCAAGGGTTCTTTTTCAGTCAAGCATGTGCTGCGCGTGTGACCTTGGTTTATCATCTTATTCAAATGACTCGATGCTCAGTTTGATCTTCCAGTCGAACTTGGGAGAAAGGGTGAGACCAGGATTCAAACCCAGGCCCTCATGGACATTGTACTGGCACAGAAGTGTCTTAACTGCTCTGCCACCTTCCTCCCCAAAGGGTGTGTGTGTGTGTGTGTGTGTGGTGTCCTTCCTCCATCTCACCTCCCAACCCTCTCTCTCTGTTTATGTTTCCCAGTTGCTTCCTCTGTGTGTGTGTGTGTGTGTGTGTGTGTCCTCAACTGGCTCTATAGCTCAGTTGGTTAGAGCGTCTGCCTAGTAAGCAGAAGGTCGAGGGTTCGAATCCCCCTGGAGCCTCATTTTAACTGTGCTTTCATATCTGTGAAACTGCATGTTTGGTGCATTTCTGGGGTGTATGTGTGAATGTGTGTCTTCATGTTTTACATTTATTCGCTATTTATCACCATTGTTGTCTTATTTATTTTTTATTATCATTTTATTAGTATTACTATTATTATTACTACTACCTTTTTCTATATTATAATTATTATTTATTTATTTATTTATGTAGGCTTATCTATTATTTATTCCCCCGTTTTTTGTTTGTTTTTTGTTTTTTTCTCAAGGCCTGACTAAGCGCGTTGGGTTACGCTGCTGGTCAGGCATCTGCTTGGCAGATGTGGTGTAGCGTATATGGTTTTGTCCGAACGCAGTGACGCCTCCTTGAGCTACTGAAACTGAAACTGTGTCCTCTCTTGATCCCTTATCTGTCTGTTCTCTGTAAAGTTGCTCTCACCCACCATCCCCTTCCACTGTAAACCCTGCAGGCTTCTAGAAAAATACACTCTTATCTGCAAGCATGACATAAAACTCACTACTGCTATCAGATGTTGTACACTGATGACATACTAAAAGTCGGCTACATGTGCATGGGTCCAAAATGTTGATGCCTGATATTGAGCACTGCTCTCACTATCAGAAGGTTATAAAGCTTCTTTGTTTGTGGGCTGCAACTCCCATGTTCACTTGTATAAATGTACACGAGTGGGCTTTTGTGTGTATGACCATTTTTACCCTGCCATGTAGGCAGCCATACTCTGTTTTCCGGGGAATGCATGATGGGTATATTCTTGTTTTCATAACCCACTGAATGGTGACAATGATAACAGAATCTTTAACATGCGTATTTCATCTGCTTGCATATACACAAAAAGGGGGTTCAGGCACAAGTAGGTCTGCACATATGTTGACCTGAGAGATAGGAAAAATCTCCACTCTTTATCCATCAGGTGCCGTTATCGAGATTCAAACCTGGGACCCTCAGATTGAAAGTCCTACACTTTAACCACTCAGCTGTATATTGCCTCCGTCATCATGAAGTTTGAATCCTTGGCATTCTTGTTGCATTTTCAACCAACGTTTCATGAGGCAATATTCATTTTGAATCTCTTGCAAAAATTCTTACTTGCAAGGGACTGAACTGTCTTGATTATCATTATCATCATCATTATTATGAGCATTTACGCCTCATCTTGAGAATAAGCCCTAGGCATTTACAAATAGTACACATATGTAAATATCAAAAAGGGAAAAACTGAAGACAAGATACCAAACATTAAAAATTATTCACACCCCCCACACTTATACCCACAACCACACGCCCACACACAAGTCATGGCAGACAATTATGAATAGTACACAATCAAAATACAACCAACAAATTCTGAAACTTTCAAAACTCACTCATTCACTAATAGGAAATTTTAGTTCATACTGGAAAGGGATGAGCTGTTGAGAATTATTCATGTAAAGTGTCCTGGGATCTTAGAAAGGGTGCTATACAAAATGTACATTATCATTATCATCATCATTTTACAGGAAATTTCTTGAAAAGTAAAATGTATAACTAATTTTGTTTCTTGTGAATGTGTGGAAAAATACAGCAACTTTTCCTAACTGATGCAGGATTCTTGAACTTTCCTAGGTCTGTGATTCATCATATTATATACAGTACCATTAATACTATAAAAAACAAAACAAAACAAAACAAAAACAACCACCACCAACAACAATAAAATCTGACCAAAAAATTCAGTCACTTCTTCACACTGCTTGAGCAAATGATTTTTTTTTTTTATTTCTTTGCTGTTTTTCTCAACTGTAAATCATAACATGAAAACCATAACAACAGCATCACTTGCACAAAAGATTTTTTCAATCTTGATAACATACCAACACATGTATTGACTCTCCATGTTGAAAGAACTGAATACAGAAAGCGCTCCTGGAATCAGTTACGCTGTAATGGTCCGATTCATAAAATTCATATATCAACACACCTCTTAATTTTGCTTCTTTGACTGTCCCTTTCAAAAGTCTTGATAGCAAAAGAAAAAAAAAGTTTACCTCTTGCATGCATGTGTTCATGTATTATTTCTGTTTCCAGGTAACGAGTACACACTCATACAGATGTTCTGAGACTGTTAAAATCTTGTTTGTCATATTGCTTTGTTTATAAATGTATGTATGGTATGCATTTATGTATGTATGTATTCTGTGTGTGTGTGTGTGTGTGTGTGTGTGTATGTGTGCATGTGTGTGAGTGTGTGAATGAGTATGCTTCCATACTTACCTAACTAATGCAAACAGAAAAAAAAATTGCTCAACAAAAGCTTGCCAATATTCTTCACAAGCCATTTCCATCAACAAACTACATATCAATAATAAAAAAAACAAAAACATTTTAAATCTGAAGAGAAATAAAGAACAGACAGACAAAATCAAAACAAAAAAAGGGAAGAAAAACAAACTCATTCAATAACACTATCCTCAAATAGTGTCGAAAGATCAGACAGTTCTCTTGACAAATCTGCTTTGTCACCAAAATAATTTCAACAGAGTGAAGAAAAATAATGAACTGACTCATGAAAATAATGGTGCTATATCACGCAAAAGCACACAAGAAAAGAAAAAAAAAAGGCTGTTATTTCAAGAGCAACTCATCCAGTTTCACTTCTTGCTTATATCAACATACCTTTACTTTTATTTTTTACATGTCTCACACAATCGAAAGCTCAGTTTTGCATTTTTGCATCAGCAAACCGCTGAGCAACATTGTTCCAGTTGACAATATTAAAGATAGCGTTGACATAATCAGGCCTGACGTTCTTGTACTGAAGATAGTAGGCATGTTCCCAGACATCAATTCCAAACAAAGGAACCAGACCTGCAAGCAAAGCAGAATGCAGCTTCTGTTTACATTCATCCCATCATTTACATAGCTTTCATTTTCAGACTCTGCAACACACTCACCTATATGCACCCAGTATTTTATCTAATCAAGACAAAAATGGGTGAGAATGATTAACAAATTTTGTGTGCCATGTGTGCTATTCTGTTAAAGACATTTTGCAACAATATTACAGAACAATATAACATGACATTAATGTTTGTGAAAAAAACAAGCATTTCTTCATACAGAGTGAGAGTGTGATGTGCATGCTTGCATGTACCCGAGCATGCATACATGTGCATGTGAGGCTTGCGCTGTTCATTAAAAAAATATGCGCAGCCTTCAAGAGCAAGAAAACCACCCAAGATTTTTACCCACATCTCAAAACTGTTCCCAGAGATGAGACAGAAGATGAAATCACCCATTCCCCACCCCTCTACCCCCCCACCGCACTCACCTGTGGTAGCTTGCAAAGGATCCTGGTTGGCACAGGCGGCGATTCGCAGCCGGCCGGACTGAGGGTTGTAGCCCAGCCAGCCCCAGCCAGATCCCTGCACTGCCACTGTGGAGGTGACCAGCTCCTTCTTCATGTTCTCAAAGGAGCCGTAGTCCTGGCGGATCTGCGCCAACAGGTCGCCCGTCGGCTCCCCACCCCCCTGAGGGGCAAGCACCTCCCAGAAAATGCTGTGGTTGATGTGCCCGCCCCCGTTGAACTTCAGTGCCGGCTGCAGGGAAATCACTGTCTGGATGTCCTCTGGAAGAAAGCACCCACCACAGTCAACTGAGATTATGTACACAAGCTGTATTATAATATTCTTTTTTGTTACAACAGATTTCTGTGTGAAATTCGGGCTGCTCTCCCCACGCTCGTCATCGCAAGCATGTACGCTTCGCTGCCACAATGACGAGATCACTCGTCATCGAAATATTCTGACTTTTCCCTTGTTTGCATTCAGTTCGTTGACAAAAATACCGGTAGCTTTAGCTTGGGGAATCTTTCTAGATTCTATTCATAGCTAGAAACACCATCTACGTCATGAGGCAGTCCTTTATTTGAACATTTTGGTTGGGTTACTGTAGCAGTGTTTGCCTGGCTCCTTTCCTTGCTCGCTCAACAAAATGTCGGACTGACGCCGTGCTCAAGACATGCGATTGTGGGGAAATAAATCAACCAAGATTACTTTCTTTAGCTGATGCTCAGAAAGAATTGAAGCGTAAATTTGAAGACAATGATGAACGTTTATAGGACGATTTGATAGAAAATAAAGGGAGCAATCAAGAGAGTGGCCAAGATATGACTACCAGTGAGTGATGCCAGCTGTACAGCTGTAGTAGACAACAGGAAGTGACCAAATTATTAACAGGACACAGTGTGAGCGATTTTCTTGGCTGTCAGCCAACATGATCTGATGAGAACTGGATAAAGTGACCATGTGAGAGGGGTGAAGAAGAAGGGCTGGAGACTGAAGGGGCATGGCCTCACATCCATATTATCACTTGGAGAAGTCACAATGCACTGTGTATCTATCTCTTTAAAAAAATATATATTGTGGTGCTGATATCCATTTGTCCAGAAAATATTATATTTTAGTGCAAATTACCTGACTAATGTTTGTAATGAACAAGTTGAAAATCTGACCAAACCCCCCCCCCCACTGATTTCAAAACAACAGCATGTCACTAAAATACATATAAAATGGGAAAACATCATGTGTTTTGTATTCTTTATTCATTTACCTTTCAGAAAATATATACTTTTATGGGTCTTTCTCTGATAACAAAGAGCACAGAATTTTTTAAAAATTTATACCTGTTTTTTGTGAAAAACCCTGGCAAATACAACAGATTTCACTTAAATTTTATTTTCCTGGCAGCGAAAGGGTTAATGTCAAATCTCTAAATCTAATATCCTAAGTGCTCTCATCCGATCTGAGGGATAATCATGACTGCCTCCATTTCTTATTCATATCAAAATATTTTGAGGTGAACATATGCTCAGTTTGTATGTGTTTATGACTGCATAATTATGTGTCCATGTTTGCACATATACATGCATGTCTGTGAGCACACTTTGATAATCAATGTTTGTGCAGTATTAAAAAAAGGTATAATCAGGAGTTCAAGTTTATTTATTCACAATTAATTACATACTTGGCAGGTGCCATAGGAAAATGGCTAGAACAAAGGACTTTTGAACTGAGTGTCCTGGGTTCAAATCCAGGCATCTGAGCCTGTTGGGATAATAGTTATTTTTCTGATTTCCCAGGCCAACAATTGTGCAAACCTGCTGGTGCCTTGATCCCCTTCATATGTGTATCACATGGACTGAAGATTATAAATATGCAAGTTAAAAGAACCTGTAATCCATGTCAGTGTTCGGTGAGCAACAGAAACATGAACGTATCCAGCAAGCACACCCCCCAAAACAGTACTGCAACTAACATGGCTGGAAATAAAGAAGCCAAGCACACCTTAAACATTAACGAACATGAGTGCCAGCTCGTGAGCACAAAAGAAGAATATCACAAATACTTTTCTGCACGGCCTCTGCCAGTTTTTCTTCAGCAACGTTGAGGTTGTTGACATAGGTGGCATGATGCTTCTGATGATGAAGCTTCATGATGTCAGCTGAAATGTATGGCTCCAGGGCATTGTAGTCGTAGGGAAGATCAGGCAAGGTATGTTTCAGCTGAACAGCCAAGGGTGCAGCAACACCCGGCTTCAGGAAACTGCAAGAAAATGTATGCAAATCTTTTATAATCGCAAGAATGTCAAACTGTTTTCAAGCTGGAATGCTATTTTCTTGCATTACCCCCTCCATTCAGATCATCACATGGGCAAAAGATGGAGAAGGATGCAGGAGGTAGTTTTTCAAGGATCGAGGCATCACTGCTTTCAGACAATTCCATATATGTTACACATCTGCTAAGCATATGCCTGAACAACCCAATACGCTTAGACAGGCCTTGAGTGCATGCATATTTGTGTACCTATCAAAGTGGATTTCTTCTGCTCAATTTTGCCAGAGGAGAACACTCTTGTTGCCATGGGTTCTTTTTCAGTACGCCAAGTGTGTGCTGCACACAGGGCCTTGGAATATCGTCTCATCCTAATGACTGGATGCTCAGTTTGATTTTCCAGTCAAACTTGGGAGAAAAAGCAAGAGCGGGATTCCAACCCAGACCCTCACAGACTCTCTGTATTGGCAGATAAGACTCTTAACCATTCTGCCACTTTCTTCCCAAAGGTGATCCCGTGAGGGTCTGGGTTTGAATCCAAACTCTTGCCCTTTCTCCCATGTTTGACTGGAAAATCAAGCCTCTGGTCACTTGGATGAGACAATGAACTGAGGTCCCATGTGGAGCATACAGTTGGTGCACTAAGAACCTATGGCAATGCGAATGTTGTCCTCTGGCAAAATTCTGTAGAAGAAATCCTCTCAGACAGGTACACAAATACACATGCATGCACTCAAGGCCCGACTAGGCGCACTGGGTTATGCTGCTGGTTAGGCATCTGCCTGGCAGATGTGGTGTAGGACAACATAGCTACTGTATACTGTTGCAGGTTGAATCACTCTTATGACGGGTGCAGTAGGCGAGTGGTTAAAGCGTTGGACTTTCAATCTGAGGGTCCCCAGTTCGAATCTTGGTAACTCTGTGTGGTGGGTGAAGGGTGAAGATTTTTCCGATCTCCCAAGTCAACATATGTTCAGATCTGCTTGTGCCTGAACCCCCTTCGTGTGTATACACAAGGCAGAAGATCAAATATACATGTTAAAGATCCTTTAATCCATGTCAGCGATCGGTGGTTATGGAAACAAGAACATACTGAACAGACTGCCTTCATGGCCGGGTTACATGCACGTAAAAGCCCACTCGTGTAAATACGAGCGAACGTGGCAGTTGCAGCCCTCAAACGAAGAAGAAGAAGAGAATCACTCTCACTCACATGCTCATAGATTGCATTTTCCTACCCATGGGGTAATGTCCAATGTTGCCTGAAAAACCACCACCACAGCCCCTTTTAGTCTGATAACGACATCATACACTTTCCTGCAATTCCAATTTTGGCAGCTGTACAGGAAAGCGAGCACATCGTTTTCAGGTTAGCATGGGATTATGACGGTGGTTTTTCAGGCAATTTCTCCACAATTTACCTACTCAGAGTCGATGACAAAGGTCAAATAATTGTTATTTATGTTCTTCTTCTTCGTTGTCTTCTTCTTTGTTGTAAACCAAATCCTTATGCAGACTGGACCTGATGAAAACTTGACAATAGATGATCTAAACGAAGCAATAGCTAAATGCAAGAAAGAACCGGCTCCTCGGCCAGACAGTTCGCTACTCGGACAGCAAGAAGCTATCGGAAGAAGACAGAAGCAAACTTTTCAATCTGTATCATAACAGTTTCCACAACGGACATGTGCCGGAGGACTGGGCACACAGCTTCTTAAAACCCATACCAAAACCAGGAAAGGACCATCATCAGGTAAGCGGCTACCGAATCCTAACCATGCAAAACATTGCTAGAAAGCTCATGGAATGCATGATAGCCAGGAAACTTGCAAGGGATCTTGAACACAGGCACATTTTCCCTAAAATCAAGGTGGTTACAGAACAGGTCAAGTCTACATGGGAAAATGCCGCTGCTTTCGCATATGAGGGAAAAGAAGGATTTTTAAAGAAAAAACACTAGCAGTAGCAATCAACCTTGAAGATGCCTACAATAAAGTCCAGTTTGCACACCTCATGGAGCTGATACTAAGGTATGGAGTAAGTCTGACACTGACAAGATGGATAACAGCAGCGCTTCAGGAAAGAACCGTCGTCCTATGCCTCGGAGATTGGATGTCTGCACCTTCTAAACTATCCATGGGACTGCCACAAGGGTCTCCGCTCTCTCCAGTCCTCTACAACATCTACACGAAAGGCCTTGCAGACTTAAACAACAATGGACTAGCTCGGGCGCTTGAGATGGAGAGCAAGGCAGTCCTTTTAACAATCTTCAACTCCAGCTGGAAGATAGGATCAGTCCCACAGTGTTGGAGAGAAGCAGACATGATCCCCATTCACAAAAAGGGAAAGGACAAGTTGAAGGCTGACAGCTACAGACCAATCAGCCTTACAAGCTGCTTAGGAAAGCTGATGGAGAGACTTGTCAACACTAGGCTTGTCTGGCACCTTGAGGAGTATCAGCTGCTGAGTCCTGAACAGGCAGGCTTCCGCCAACACAGATCAACAGAAGACCAGATCACATTCATCACTCAGAGCATTGAGGACGCATTCCAAGGAAAGAAGATTGACATGGAGAAGGTGTTCAACAAAGTCTGGAAGGACGGACTCAGGCTCAAACTACGGTGATGTGGTGTGTCTGGGAGGATGTACACCTCGGATCAGCCAATACCTACACAACCGCCAAGCCCAAGTCAAGATTCAGGGCCAGAAGAGCAAGAAGAAGGTGCTCTGACAGGGAGTACCACAAGGAGGAGTCCTTTCGCCAACACTGTTCCTCATCTTCATAGATGACATCATCAGAGAACTGCCAAGAGGGGTCAGAGGAGCGATCTACGCAGATGACCTGGTACTCTGGTGCTCTGAAGAGTACACCACTACAGCGCAGGTATGCCTCCAGACTGCGCTCAACAAGATCAGCAACTGGACCAAGGAATGGCTTGTCTCTGTCAACTCAAGCAAAACAGCCTACACAGTCTTCAGCCTATCCAGCAAGAAGCAAGAGGCGAAACTGACACTGAACAACCAAAGGCTTGCAGAGGAACCCACACCTACCTACCTGGGAGTGACCTTTGACCGCAGGCTCACTTGGAAACAGCAGATCACCAGATGCTGTAGCAGGGCCAAGCTGAGACTGGTGATCATGAAGAAACTTTCAGGGACAGACTGGGGTGCTGATGAACGTATCCTAAAGAGACTCTATATGGGGAGAGTCCGACCTGTAGTTGAGTACGGGACATCAGCATGGGCATCAGCTGCAAAGTCTAACCTTGACCATTTCAACAAGATACAGAACCAAGCTCAGCCTGTCATAACTGGCGCCATGAGATCCACCCCAATCTTGAAGATGGAGGAGACCACTGGGCTATAGTCATTGGAGGACAGAAGGGACACAAAGATCCTCATCCAGGCAGCAAAATTCAAACGCCTTGAAAACCATCCAATGAACAACAGAATGAGCAGACCCACCAAGAGGCAGCTCCATCCACCAGTCAAGACGCCTTGAAAGACAAACCCCAGTCTTGATGGAACACGAAGCAAAGCCTATCCTGGCAAATGTCACCCACCCATCTTGGAAGAGGCAGGTGTTCCCAACAGTCGTCACCAGCATTCCCGGAGTAGAGAAGAGAGAAACACAGTCAGACATCCAAAGGAAGGCCCTGGCCATGGAGTACATCTGCAACCAGTACCCCCAGGAAGACTGGAGCCATGTCTTTACAGATGGCTCCACCACAGAAGCAACGAGGGAAGGTAGAGCTGGAATCTTCCTCTGATACAAAGACGGAGATGAAGAAATTGCAATCCCAACAGGAAAATACTCCACCAACTTCCGAGCTGAAAAATACTCCACCAACTTCCGAGCTGAGCCAGAAGCCCTCTGTGAGGCTGCCACAACAGTCTCGCAGAACTCCACAAGAACAACAGGGCAGGTGGTGGCGTTCTCAGACGCTCTCTCCGTGCTCCAAGCCCTCAAGAACTCCCTCTGCAAAGAACAGAACCATCTCACTTCAGCCCTTGTTGCCCCTGAGTGCCAGAGTGGAGAAAGTGGTGATACAATGGGTACCAGCACACTGTGGCATCAGAGGCAACGAAAAAGTGGACATTCTGGCAAAAGACGGTGCACAGAAAGAACAGGCCAACAAACTGGTGTCATACGATGAAATCAAGACAATCATCAAGGCACAGCAAGAAATAAAGTGGCGCCTCCAGCACCCCAAATATAACCCAGAAGACAGATACCATTTGCTGGAACGATGGGAACAGGTCAAGATCTTCCGCCTGAGGACTGGACACAACCGCCTGCTCCACCACATGCACACAGGCATTGGACAGAGTGGAGAGTGCCCTTGTGGTGAGGGACCAATGACAACCGACCACATCTTTCAAGACAGTAGGACGCATGCAGCATCCAGGAGGAAGTACTGGCCAACACCAACAGCAGTGGAAGCCAAACTGTACGGCACCCTGGAGGAGCTGTGACGGATGGCAGCCTTCATCGAGGACACCAGGCTGCTCATCTACTAGGAGGCGAACGAGGAAGAAGAAGAAGCAGCTCAGGCGCTTACTCTTGCGGATGATGGCCTGGTCTTCAAAACTTTGAAAGATACTCAAGAAAGAACTGAAGCCGTCCAGAAACAACTGAACAATATCGCTCAATGGTGCAAGGACACAGGATCTTCCATCAATCCAGCAAAAGCTCAAACATTGCTGTGCACCCTCAACAACAGAACTGCGAGCAGTTATTTTTGACTCACTTGTGTAAACAAAGTGAGTCTATGTTTTAACCCGGTGTTCGGTTGTCTCTGTGTGTGTGTGTGTGTGTGTGTGTCTGTGTGTCCGTGGTAAACTGTAACATTGACATTTTCTCACAAATACTTTGTCAGTTGACACCAAATTAGGCATAAAATAGGAAAAATTCAGTTCTTTCCAGTCATCTTGTTTAAAACAATATTGCACCTCTGGGATGGGCACAAAAAAAGAAAGAAAAAAAGAAAAAAAAAAAAAAAAAAGAAGCCTAATTATATGCAAACTGTATTTACTGTTATATTTATATTTTTTGTATTCTCTACACTTGGCACTTTGATCTGATATTCTGATCCAACAACAAGAGCAGTCATTATTATCATTTTTTGTTCAAACAGGAACTTCTTTTGCTAAGCATGGAAGTTTTATATATTTTGCAAACGTTTTGGTGCAGATAGTAAAAAAGGGAAATTACTCTGTAATTAATGCTAGGGGACTTAATTTGCTTTAAACTGATCTTTCTCATCTTAAACATTACATTTTTAAATTATACTCAATACATAAAAAGCTTGGAATTTTTTTTTTTTAAGTGTATCACAAGTGAGTCTTGAAGGCCTTGCCTCTCTTGCATTGTTATTTTATTGTTTTAATTATTTTTTTCTCAAGGCCTGACTAAGCGCGTTGTGTTATGATGCCGGTCTGGCATCTGCTTGGCAGATGTGGTGTACCATATATCATATGGATTTGACCGAATGCAGTGACGCCTCCTTGAGCTACTGATACTGATACTGTTCCTCCTTATCTAACATCACCATGAAAAGACGTAACATTAAATATTTTATACAAATTTTGGATTTAGTTCTTTTTGCGAATGGTTGGAAGTTTTGAGCCGTGGACGAGGCACCGATATCATTAATCACAGAAATGTTTGGCTATAGGCTAAAAGCCTTTTGCCCTCATAATCAGTGTCCATTTATGTGCTTTTGGATCACTTGTTGTGAACAGACCCTTGCTTAAATCAGGCATAGTGTATACTACATTTATCTACAGCTCAATAAAGATTTAACTGTGGAAAATACATGGTCCTTAAACTTTTTGTCAATGTGATTTTTGAAGGCGTTTACCGATGGTGCATTGATGGTGTCATAGGAAAGGTTATTCCACAGATTTATGATATGGTTAGTAAAAAAACTTGCAGAACTGGTTAGTTACGAAATTAGTTTTGTTTATTTTGAAGTTGTGTCTTCGAGTTTTATCGTAGTTAGCCATAATAAACAAGGAAGAGGTGGTGCAAGGATCATAAATATTGTGCATGATCTTGTATACTTCAATGAGATCACCTCTTAATCTTCTAAACTCTAGGCTAGGCATATTAAAAAGAGCCAGGCGCTCCTCATAACTAAGATCTCGAGTACTATTAGATACAGGTACAGGTACAGGATTTGGGACTTTTTGAAAAGCCTTTTTGGCTTTTCAACGCCCCTTCTTAATATAGAAATAGTTTAGGGTTGCGTACATGCGTATGAAATTTTTTAAATGTTCATTCATCAAAATCGAATGGTTTTATTAATGATTTAGAGTCACTGTTTAGAAGATTCTTGAACTGGTCAATAGTTATACCTGTTTTTGTTGAATTATTCAGTGCATTCCATCCTTTAACTGCTCTAAAGCTAAAAGAAAACTTACGAATATTTGTTCTGCAAAATTTTGTGAAAAGGTTAGTATTTGAACCTCTGGTAACATGGAGTTTGTTAGTAGAAAAGAAGGTGCAGGGGTCAGTGTCAACCATTTTATTAATTATCTTGAATACTTGTATCATGTCTCCTCTATATCTTCTGTATTTTTGTGAATGCAAGTTTAGTTGTCTCAAACGGTTTTGGCAGTCCGAATCTCTTAACTCTGGTACCATTTTAGTTGCTCTCTTTTGCACCTGTTCAACTGCTTTAGACTGTCTTATTAGTCTGGGATACCAAATTATATTACCATATTCCAAAATTGGCCGAACAATTGTTTTATCGAGGTTGACAAAAATGTTTTATCCATAAATGTAAATGTTCTCTTAATAATACCCAATACTTTATTAGCTTTATTTATCACAGCCTGAATGTGGCCATCAAAAGAAAAATTTTCATCAAATATTACTCCCAGGTCTTTTTCTTCATTGCATTCTGAAATAACATTAGTATTTGTGCCATCAATTTTCATTATATAATTCTTTTTTGGATTATTCTTTCCTAAGTGTAGTACTTTACATTTAAATACATTAAAATATAGATTCCACATGTTTGACCAATTTTGTAGGTTGTTTAGATCATTTTGCATTTGAAGGAATTTTGGGTTTTATCATAAATTTTAGTTTCATCGGCAAATATTTTGCACCAACTACTAACATAGTCTGGGAGGTCATTTATAAATATTGTGAATAAAGTTGGCCCTAAAATACTACCTTCAGGAATTCCGCTCAATACTTGCACATCTGGTGAGAAACTATTTCCAACCCTTACCTTCTGACTTCTCCCTACCAAGAAAGCCTTTATCCATTTCATGATATTGCCATTTATCCCATAAGCCTCTAACTTTGATAATAACCTATAATGTGTGGTACAGAGTGGAAAGCGGAAAGCTTTTTTAAAGTCTAAATATATATCTACAGATTCCTTCTCTTCTATTAACTGAGTTATTCAGTTATACACTTGGTAAATCGGGGTTGAATGATATGGATTCGGAATATCCTCTGGTTTATCCTCCGTGTGTATGCGCACAGGAATTATTACAGCCCATGACCTCGACCAGGACAATCAAAATTAACCCTATTTTTAGATCAGTGCAACCAGACGCAATGCCGTGTGTGAAGAACATGAGACTGGTTTGTGAGCTTTTGAGAACGACATCTTCAAAGCAGGATTGAATTCGGTTGACATACATCATACAAGTATAAATGAGGAAAACAGAATAAAATGATTTGTTGCACACGCCGTTTTTTCTCATGTCACTGAAACGAAACTTAAATAACTTGCACAAACCTTCTTCCAGCGTTTCTAGCAGCAGACAGCATTTTCACACAGAATGGAGAGGTGAAGGTCATACAGGTTGACTCAATCTCGAAGCCCGTGATTGTTTATTTGAATTTCCGTTTGTATGTTTACATTTTATTCACGACAATCGCTGCATTTTATCATTTTACTTTGAACATATTCAAGTGGTAATTAGTAAGAAACATGCTCTAAACATAAAAGTAACGAAAAACGAGCAAGCATCTAATTTGCATATTTGTATCACATGGCGGTGTTCCCTGCGTAACGGAGGGTTGTTCCATCTCAAAGTGAAGCGGTCATTGTATATTCCTCATTTTTTTTAAGCGAGCAGTTTTGCTTATTGCAACATCTTTTAACATTGTACATTTGTAGGTAAGTGTATGGTGTTATTACTACCTTTAAAACTAGAAATTAAAGCAGGAAGTAAGAAACCGCCATCTTTCATTCGGAATAATAGCTAGACTGGATTGGGCTGTGGTCATGCGATTACTAAATCACTGATATTTATATCATATTGTTTCGAATCCTTGATTTTCTTTCAGTGAAGATTTTCAGGTCAACACGGTGAAATAAAAGTATGCAGAGGGGAAATGGCTTGTATGTGTTTCAACAAGATGTATAGAATGGAATATTAGAAATAGAGTTCTGGTTCTGATTTCTTTTTCATATTTATTATTTGCCATGTGCAGAATGTGATCTAACTATCAAATGTCAGCCTTTTTCACTATTTTCCCAGGTTTTTGTTTCCTGGGTGTGATTATTTTTATTTTTGGTTTTTTCTTTGTGACGGCACCTGAAAAGACCGTCTCTTCTTGATTCAGAAACCATGGAAGGGAAGTAACACACGACTGTGGAGAAAAGGGACCAAAGGGACATAATGAAAGGAAGTTGAAGGGTCATTGTGTGCAGCTTCCTTTCTGGATTAAAAAGCCCGTGCATTGAAGGTCTTGCAGCTAATAATTATCTGTTACTGTTTATAATTTGAGGCTTCAGCATTCACAATGTTTGCTGTTAAAATTTGCCCTTGATAAATGACTTTTTTCCTATTAATGAGCAAGCCTGTTTCACCACCTTGAAACTGAAACTGAAACAAAGTCAATAAGCCAACTGGAACTCCTAAGAAATCATAGAACTGTTGAAACATGCTTTTTCAGCACTGCTGTGTTTATCTCAACATTAATGATTCTCATGAACTATCATCTTGGATCACAGTCACTGAGTCAGACTCAAAATCTGTAAAATACTGATACTGTGATAGTTTTTGGTTAGTGGAAAGCCTGATTGTATATATTTGACTGAGTATTATTGTATATATTTGACTGAGTATTATATTAATAATGATAATAATGTACATTTATATATCTAAGAGCTCAGGGTGCTTTACATGAAAGAAAAATATTACAAGTTACATAAAACATTCATGACCACTCTCTCAACCCCCACCACCATCACCCCTCCCTGCCCCCCCCCACCTCCCCCCCATACACACTCTCCCTTTCCCACTCTACATACATCCAAAGTGAGCTGACATGGGTGGTTACACTGGTGTTGGAGAACAAGGAAGCCGAGAGTGCTCATAGATAGGTTTTAAAAAGATGAGTTTTTAGTGATGAGCGAAAAGCAGAAATATAATCAGATGCACAGATATGATGAGGCTTGTTCCAGATGTGAGGAGCAGCAAAGAAGAAAGAACATTCACTATAGGTTCTTGTGTTGACACGAAGTTTCAAAAGGTAACAGTCAAGAAGAGCAGAGATATCTTGCGAGAGTGTAAACACTGAAGGTCAGAAAGATATGTAGGTTCTGCGGAGTTGAAAGCAGAATAGCAGAGACATGCAACTTTGTATTTAATTCTCGCTTCAATGGGCAGCCAATGTAGAGTGCGGAGGTGAGGAGAAATGTGATCAGTACGTGGGACTTTGAGTCAGACAGGCAGCATTGTTTTGAAGTTTTTGAATTCGCTGAATAATATTATGTGGACAGCCTACGAGAATAGAATTACAGTTGTCGATTCATGACAGCACAAAAGCAGAAATAAGAGTTTTAGTAGCTTCAACAGAAAGGTACTGACGGATAGAGTTGATGCGTCAAAGTTCACAATTGACTAAGCGTATCAGATTTACTACATGAGCATGCGTGCTAAGGTTTGAGTCAAAAACGACTCCAAGGTTCCTTGCTGATTTAGAAAACTGAACTGTGGCATCACCAACCACAATAGAGGCAGGAAAAGAAGTAGATGTGGACATTCTTGCAGAGGAAATAATCATAGCTTCTGTTTTGTCATCATTTAACTTTAGTTTGTTGAATGTCATCTAGGATTTAAGATATTATGTGTGTGTCAGAAAGAGCTTTTGTTTTAACATGTGTGCTTACATTACATATGTGCATGTATGTAAAAGAATTGTGTTGACTTGGTCCATTTGAATATTTTGATACCTTTTTTGTGTGATCCAGATACTACTGATTTTTTTTTAATTTATTTATTTTTTTAATGCAGTGTGTTTGTAGCATGTTTTTCTACACAGCGTTTGGGAATATTGGGATGCATTTTATTATCTTCAGAATATTAAATGGCAGATCAAATGTTGGAGAAACAATGTTGTTTTGACTTTGTGCTTTTCACTGAACTCATGAAATAGGAGAAAATTCTGTTGATCATTTTGTGAGGTGCAGAAAGAGAAAAGAACACTGTAGTTTTGAACCCAGTGCCTGAGCATTGCTAGGGTGTCAAAATTTGTTGCATGAAAACAGTTTCAGCTTTCCAGCATATGCAGGCAAAGGGAACTAACTGCTACAGTATTTACGACTGTGTTCACATGTGTCAGTTTTAAGGGAAAAGGGTCAATACCAGTATATCTTTTGAGTTTTTCCACATCAAAATGGCAGGGAAGCCTGTTGAGGCTGTACGTTCCCCAGGGTTGAATGGGTTAAATAATTAACATGATATTATATATAATTTTTGTATGTTCTAAAAAGATTTTAACATGTTTTGACTTCATTTTCCAGTTTTCAAGAAATTAAATTTTCTCTTAGTAATTCCTGTGGTCATTAATCATTTACAAATCTTGTTTATGTTTATGAGCTTATTACTATTAGTTTTGTTAACCTTTTTGAGTTCAGTAGATTCTGTTGTCTTCACTACGCTCTGAGTCTTAAATTCTAATCACGTTTATCACAATATCAGTTATTATTTATGACTTTGGAAATTTGGTCTAGGTTCTGAACCAGTGATCCCTAAATTACAAACATAAAATCAACAATACATTCTTTTTGGGAAAATGAATGCATTAAAGTGATGAGGTGAAACTTCCTTTTTTGGGGGAATTTGTGGGTATATTTCTTCTATCACTTAATTACCTTGAGTGTAAGCTAGCTGAGTATTTTCTCTGTTATTTGTCGTCCCCAGAAGATAGATTGAAAAACCTCTTTGTAGTTTGTTTCACAACTTAGTTACACACACACACGACACACACTGTCACAGAGTTTGTATGGCTTATAACTGAATATCATTAGAATAGAAAGGTGTGGTAGGTCTGACCATAAATGTTTTCTAAAATAGGTGTTTTCAGACCAGTTATGAAGAATTGAAGTGAGGGAGAGTGGCGGAGATAATGAGGTAAACTGTTCCAGTCATCACCAGAGACGTCTGATTATTAACTGAAGGTCCCTATTGCTGCACAGATAACATGGACATGATCAATAAATCAGTTTTTGTGATATCCTGCTTCTCAATATATATTATTATTTCTTTCTTCTTTTTGTTTCTATAGCAGAACAGTTCCAGCAAAGAAAATATAAAACAGTTAAAAAAGAAAACACACACATATGCACATGCACACACACACACACACACACACACACACACACACACACACACACACACACACACAGGGAAACAAAACAAAAACAAAACGATCAACAACAACAAAAAGGAATGAAATCAAAGTGAAACAGAAAGTAGGCTTTCCTTGAAGTGTATGTATCCTGCAGCAAAAGCTAGTTCTTTCTAAATCTCTTACAAAAGTAGGAGTCAAACAACAAAAAATAAGCCAGTTATTATTTAGCAACAAATGAGTTGCTTAAACTCTAGGTTTAAGTCTTTAACCAACTGTAACCACAAAAATTTAGCTGAGGTTACCATTCTAAGCAAAACAGGAAGTAAAAAGATTGACATAGCAGGAAGTAAGATACCAAGAAACTGCCACCTCAAAGTCATATGATGTGGTGTCATAATGATGTGGTGTAATAACGTATTTTTACAAGGTTTATCTTCATAATCATTTGGATAAATAGTTTTAAAACAACACTGATCACAGCAAATGAGCTACTATTGATGTGAGTAGCAGGTGGCAAATGATTGTGGTTCAAGAACGAGAAAATTGATTTTGTTTGGTGAAGACTATCTTTAACATTTTATCAACAAGAAAATCTTTGTCAAAAAATACATGCTGGTAGATAGCTTCTTGGGCAGTCTTTGTTATTAATCTAGGTAAATAGCTCTTTTAGTTGTGTTTCTTTTTGGTTGTAAACTTAAACCTTTGAAACAGCTAGTTGTAATATCAAGAATTTTAGGTTTTGTGAATTATATATATTCTTTCTTTCTATTTGATTTATTTTCCTCAATGGTCATTGTTAGTTTATTTATCATTAACGTCGTGTTTTTATTGGTTGATTAGGTAGTATTTTTTAATTATGCAGAGTACATCTTTTACGGAGAATATCTTGAACATTTTATATTATTTAGAAGGGAAATCCTATTGAAATGAAAGAAAACAAAAAGTTGTTCTTTTATAGTTCTTTGTGAAAGATGGAGTCGTCATTGTATTAAATTAAACAGAAAGTAGGCAGAGGTTTTTCCTTGAAAACTGAAAATTTTCCATTTAATGGTGGAAAGTATTCAAGTTTGTCTTATAAGTTGCTCAGTTACATTAAATGTGAAGAATATTTTTTGCTTTAATGATTTTCAGTTATTTTTTCTGGATGTGAAAAACAGATTTTTCAATTACCTGTATAGTTTGTATGTCATTTATGTATCCATAGAGATAGACTTTTGTAAATCAGATTTATTTTGAATATGGTGAAGTTATGTCTGCATATAATTTTGAAGCAAACAATAATGCATAGTTGATAGTAATAAGTAAAATCTATATTTATTTTCGTTTTAGTAGTTTGTCAGATATATTATATGTACTGCAGCTTAATTTTGTTTTGTTGATTGGTATTGATTTGTTTCAGGATCAAATGTCTGAAGGGCCACCATCACCAAAGAGGGTAAGTCAAATATCTTAGTATTGACATTTTATTTTGTTCTGGATTTTGCTGTATACTATAAGCCCTTATGCTAGTATGTATATATAATACATCTAGTTGTACAGTAAGTTTCATCATTATATTACTCACAGGTTTTTGTTTGTGTAAATCAGTGATTCGGTCATTAGATGTTTCTCCATTATGTGAAATAATGAGCAAAATGCCACACCTGACACTTCTTGAAAAATGTAAGTACTCGTCTGCTGTTAAAATTAGACCATCTTTGCCAGTGTTAGAAATGAAAATAAGATGGTGGAAAAGCTGACATTGTCATTTCTGGTTATTATTATATACCTTTTAAAGTGTGATCAACACTCTGTCTCAGTGAGTCCCATTGGGAGTGGTTGTTTAAACAACAGGTTTTCTCTGCTTTGAGAAACAGTGTGGTCAAAATAGATGTTTCCAAAAGCCATTACCATGGTATGCTAGTTGAACATTTTTATGGGATCTGTTGCATGTCATGATGATTTGGCTGTAATGAAAGAGGAAGTCGTATAATTGCTGAAAATTCTAAAATATGGTGCTTGTATATTTTTTTTATTCGTATGGTTTTGGAAATTTTTTACATTATGGTTCATGGGAATTGTCTTAATGGATTTTTGTAGAATAACTGAAACTGAAACTTTGTAGATTATGTTATGTAGCAAAGCTCTGCTGATTCTGGTGAATACATCTGTGTTGAAAATAGAAATAGTTTTCAGCACTACTTTTAGTAGGATTCCTTCTGTCTTGACCAGCTATAGGGAAAAATGCCTTGTGCATTGCTTGTGTCATGTTAGGTAGGATGCAGGAGTGTAAGTCTGTTTTCATGTGATGTTGCATCTGAACATGTGCACCTTGAGTACTGTTTGGGTTAGGGTCAGTTGCATTTCTTGACTGTCAGATTCTGATGATTGTGCCCTTACGCATGTTTTACTCACTTTAAGCAGGTTTTGAAAGAAAAAAAAGCAATTACCATTATCAAAGTGAATAATTTGTTGCTAGACATTCATTGCTTTTGTCATTTAGCTGAATCAGAATTATTATGTTGGACGAGGAGTGGAGAACGGAACAACTTATGTGATTCATATATATATGCTAAATAGTGGTAGAGACTGCATAAAATATGGATAATTGAAGATTGTGGATTTGTTATTTTGGTACATTTCAGGTGATGGTGATATTTTTAAAAGTTTTCTTGGTCTGAATCATTTAAAAGTAATCATTTGACTTAATTTATCATTTTAAGTATTAAAGAAAAGATTTTGCATCACCTGGCTTTATATAATGGCTGTACATGTTCTGCAACAGCCACAAACAGCTTGAAACAAAATCATGGAACATGTTTTTACTCTTTTTTTTTCTTTCTTTGGTTCCAGCTTCGCCTCGACATCGATGACCTTGGAAAACTGAGCAAGGAAGATTTAGTAGAAAAGTAAGGAAACTATTATGTGTCTTAACTTTGAGTGTGACTTACATTTGAATAGGAGTGTAGGTGTGTGTGATACTCTTTCTGTTAGAAATAGTTTATAATGATTTTGATTGTTTAGTGTCTGCAATCTCTGTGGCTGTTGTTTACTATCAAAGCATGCAGTAGCTCTATTGAGGCAATAATTTGTGTTCAGTAGTAATTGACAGATTTGTAAAGAGAACTCGAAAAGAAGAGAGTGATGGATTTGGATTTTGAGTTTGGCTTTTTTTTTTTTTTTTTTAGAATGAAATTGCCCCAACTCTTGACCAGCCTTGATTTCAGTCTTGAGTGAGGTTTTTAGAATGCAATTGCCCAACTCTTGACAAGCCTTGATTAAGTCTTTAAATTGAGAGACTGAGTGGAGATTGAGAGACTCCTCCAGGAGTGTGCTGAAAATAAGGCACGGATATTATTTGTGTCTACTGATCAGCCTGTTGGTTTTTTTTGTCAAGTACTAAAGCAGTATTTAGCAAATGGCAGAACAAATCATGACAGTACAAATGGTATCATGCTATCATTATTGTGAGTTATTAAATTCATTTTATAGCTTTTACTGAAGAAATGGTTTTGTGTGTGTGTGTGTGATGAAGTTGGTATTTTGATGTGTATATGTGTTTTGTTGTTAAGCAAATTCTGATAATAGAGATTGAACCTTTCTTGGTGAGGACAGCGTGGGAAAAGTGGACTGGTGATTGTTTCTTGTTTTCAATGAAGAAAAAGGAAATAAAAGCTGAATTGGTGTTTTCATTTGCATATTTTTTGTGTGTCTTAAAGGTTGAGAGAGCTGGATGAGTATGTGTCCTATCTCCAGGCAAAGCAGAGAGGATCTGTTGATAAAGGTAAGGGAAAGAAAGATACTTTCTAATGAGATGAACAAATACGCTTACTGGTTAACTTGGCATCATCAGCATCACATCTGGGAAATGTAGATTTTTAGCAAAGTTGCATTGATGGCTGTTTTATTGTATTTGTTTTGCTTTAATTTTTTATTTATGTGGTTTTCTTTTACTTATCTTTATTTATTTATTTGTAATGTTTTACAACATATATAGCAGTGCAGTAAGATATCCATGATAAGTCATGTATATTTTAAACTTCATTTTCAGTGAGGTCAGTGAGGCCTCTTTTATATGCTGGTGACTGCTGACATACATGTAACTATAAGCTCAACACACTGGTCATGCTTTGCACACTCCAGCACACATGCATGCATCCAGGCTTGTACACAGTTAAGTGATACATTAACTGCTATTTTGTCAAATAGCAATAAAGCGAGTAATGTAAATTGTGACAGACATTCTCATAATGCTGAACAGTTATTTCATTTGTCCCCTTCAGCCCCTCCACCCTCTCCCTGTTTCCTCCCAGAATGCTCTGTTCTGATCAGTTATTTACTTCTTGTGGCAGGTAGTTCCTGGCCTTTATTTAACCTTGTTCAGGGCTCTGAGTCCTATGCTTGTAGTATTATCACCCAGTAGGCATCCTTGTTTGTTGTCATTTGTGGGTGGGACTAAAAAGGCTGGAAAATAATTCTGTCTCAGTCACTTTCGTTTGTCATCAACTTTGGACACGCGCTTGAGACACTCAATTAAGGATTTTGCTGGGAGGTCATTCTGAGGTTGGACTGTTTTAATTGTTCAGTTCTGACTCAGTAAAAAGTTGAAGAGCCTAGCAAGACCATTACTATTACTTAGTATTAAAAAAAAACCTCACATACACGAGAAAACAAACAAACAGACTTGCACACAGACTTGGTTGGTTCTTTGCTCAGATCAGCCTTTTTTGTTTGTAGAAGTGGGACAGAAATTTAATGTCAGGTTGAGTGAGAGTGGGGTGTGCAAAACCACAGAATCTCTTTTACTTCTATTTGTTTTAAGGAGAAACAAAATTGTCTGAAATACAAACTTGAACACCTTTGATCAGACTGTAAAAAGTATATCATGCTTTGGAAATAGCAAATCATCTTGATTTGAGGAAATAGAAGTTCAACATAACATGTATGTTGTATTTTTACTGTTAAAATTATTGCTTATTGTTTATTTTGGTATTTTAGCATGATTTTATCATTTCATATTAATAAATGTAGCTTCTTTTTTTCTAAATCTGAAAATGAATGAGATTGTATTTTAAACTGTTTGGATATTTTCAGATGATGGTATCATTTCATATTAATAAAAGTAGCTTCTTTTTTTTTCTAAATCTGAAAATGAATGTAATTGTATTTTAAGCTGTTTGGATGTTTCAGATGATGGTGATGATAAAGAAGGAGACGACAAATCAAAGCATCCAAGTCAGGACTCTTCACGAAGAGAAAATACCCTTGTTCTTCGTTTGACCAATAAAGAACAAGAACTGCAAGACTGTATGGTGAGTTTCAAATAAGTGTAAAAAGTAGTGTTTGGGGGAGGGGGTGTGGGGGGGAGTCTGCTTTTAACACCCCCACCACAGCAGTGTGGTCACAGAAAGGGGTATTCATGGTCTGAGGAGTAAGAATTTTAAACATTCTATTTTTTTCTTTAGAAAATATTACATCTTTTTCTCTCTCTGGACCTAATACTTGGATGTTATATGTTTTAGCATCCATGAACTTAGTGAAATCTATTTGCAATTTATTGGACCTTTTTCGATAAAAAAAAAAAATCGTTTGTTTTGAGTATGATCACATGGTTACAGTGGAGTCCAGTTAACATGGATTTCTGAGGATTTCTGCTCTTGTAGCCAAAATTTGAGTTTAAAAAATTAATCATCAGGAAGTGCTTCAGAGCTGCAAGAGATGACATGTCATGTGATAAAGCTAACAAGACCAGATGATCACAGTGTGCTCTTACCTCATCCGTTTAGTAGAAGTGTTCACAGTGACACAAAGAATTGTCAGTAAAAAGCTTCTGTCAAGTTCAGGTTTCAGTGTTTACTTCTATAAACAAAAAGATAATAAAAGTTGTAAGAACTGATTAACACACACGCACGCTCTCTCTGTCTCTCTCTGTCTGTCTGTCTGTCTGTCTCTCTCTCTCTCTGTGCTCGTTCTGTGCCATGATATGGAAAGAAAACACTAATACGGTCTTTTCACTGTGGATAGAAGTTGATCAGGAGACTTGTTTGCTTGGTGCAAGTCCAGAAAAGTCAGAAGTGTGCAACGCTGTGTCCTGTCAGTGGTGTTGATTGCTTCATTGAGGTCATCATCGTGAGCAGCAAGTGATTGTTTGCTAAGGACAAACAAGGTGTGTCTACTCCATGGCTGCTCTTGCTGTGTTGACACGGGCATTTCTGCGGAACAATAGAATCCTTTTTGTCTTTTGTATTTCCCTTATTGGTGGTGGGCTAGGGGTTTCTCAGTGGCTTGCAGTCTGACTAGTTGAAGCTTTTGCAAGTTCCATCATTATCATAACTTTGCTGTTCAAATTACCATCAGAGTTGACATCAAAATCTTTACATCTGTCCCAGCTGCTTCTAATTTCCCAAACAGAGCTTGTCAGCTTAGGGGGGGTCAACTCAAAAGCATGAAGAGAGCTGATACTGAAAGCCTGCACAGGAAAAGCTGTGTCATTGTTTTTGCTGAGCTGACTGCATATTTCAGACTGTCCACCGCACTGACCGGGATTAGGAAAGGCATTTCTTTCTGGCCACTGTGCAAGAGCAATTGTTATGTGACCTGCTGCAGCAATCTTCTTCATTCGTGGGCTGCAACTCCCATGTTCACTCATGTGTACACGAGTGGGCTTTTACGTGTATGACCATTTTTACCCTGCCATGTTGGCAGTCATGCTCTGTTTTCATGGGTGTACATGCTGGGTATGTTCTTGTTTCCGTTACCCACCGAATTCTGACATGGATCACAGGATATTTAACATGCGTATATGATCTTCTGCTTGTGTATACACATGAAAGGGGTTCAGGCACAAGCATGTCTGCACATACGTTGACCTGGGAAGTCGGAAAAATCTGCACCCTTTACCCACCAGGTGCCGTTGCCAAGATATAATAATAATGATAATAATGCACATTTATATAGCTCCCTTTCTCTCTAAGAGCTCAGGGCGCTTTACATGAAAGAAAACTATTACAAGTTACATAAAACATTCATGACCACTCTTTCTCAAAAACCACTCCCCCCCTCACCCCCCACTCACACTCTCCCTTACCCACTCTACATACATCCAAAGTGAGCTGACATGGGTGGTATTGGAGAACAAGGAAGCTGAGAGTACTTATAGAAAGGTTTTAAAAAGATGAGTTTTTAGTGATGAGCAAAAAGCAGAAATAGAATCAGATGCACGATATGCTGAGGAATGTTGTTCCAGATGTGAGGAGCAGCAAAGAAAGAACGTTCACCATAGGTTCTTGTATTGACACGAGGAAGTTTCAAAAGGTAACAGTCAGAGGAAGAGCGGAGATTTCTTGCGGGAGTGTAAACACTGATAAGGTCAGAAAGATATGTAGGTCCTGCGGAGTGGAAAGCAGAATAGCAGAGACACGCAACTTTGCATTTAATTCTCGCTTCAGTTGGGAGCCAATGTAGAGTGCGGAGGTGAGGAGAAATGTGATCAGTACGTGGGACTCTGAGAGTCAGACGGGCAGCATTGTTTTGAAGTTTTTGAATTCGCTGAAGAATATTATGTGGACAGCCTAATTCAAACCCAGGACCCTCAGATTGAAAGTCCAACGCTTTAACCACTCGGCTATTGCGCCCGTCGCTGCAGCAGTGTGTTTTGAAGTTCTGGAAGCTGCTATGTTTGCAGAATTGAGTTTGAGTACACTTGTGGTTGCAAGAGATCTTACTGGTTTGATCTGTGATTCCCAAAGAGAGGACGCGCAGCAGTATTTTCCACTGTCAGGCAACCTCTCTCTTCTTCTTTCTGGGTACTCTAGCATCCACTTACAGTTTATGCAACTATTCAGAGATCTCTGATTTAGGTAGTGGTAGACATTCATTCCCACATGTATTGACTTGGCTTCGAACAAACTGGAATATCTTCAGATTTCATCCCTCCAGCTTTGGGGTTTTTTTTTGTTTTTTTGGGGGGGGTGGGTGGGGGGGGTGTTGTTTTTTGTTGTTATTTTTTTTGTTTTGCTTTCACCACAGAAACAAACCACATTGGAAAAATTGCCGTCTCTTCAGCATTACAAATACTGTAAAGGGAGTATCATAGCATCAAATTTTTTTTCAAGTCACAGACTGACTGACTTAGTCATTGGTATCTTCATCCTGGGGTTCCCCTATTTAAGATTCACCACTGTTTGCCGTTAGGGATTTGGCTAACATTCTGGTTTTTTTGTATTTGCCTTTCCTGTCCTTGTCCTTCAAACGTCTGACAGAAGGCACAAAATAATTGATGTTCAGTTTAGAGGCAGTTGTTTTTGGGTATTTTTGTTTTTGTTTTGTTTTTTATCTTCATGAGGGAAATTGGCTGAGAAAGAATTTTTTTTCATACATAGGATTAGTCTGAAGTAGGAAGTGAGCCTTGTCAATTTCCCAGCCTTTGCCTGTGCCATAGCTGCCCAATCTTCATTGCTTCTCTTGCTTTTTGGAAGTCCAGATGTTTTTTTTGACAGTCAGTACTACTGTGGACCTCCGCAGACTGTGCTCAAGAATGTGCCTTGATGGGTCACTTTGGTGCTGACCACTGTCGAGATTTTCTGTTCTGTATCAGTGGAGATTAACATTTGTTTTTCACTTTTTGTTTGTGAAGTCGTGATTGCTGTCGCAGCCATTTGGGTCAGAATGATCAATTCATAATGATAAAGATGATAATAGTGTGTGCGTGAGAGTAAAATCAATATTGAAAAGTGTAAATGAAAACAAATATATCAAATAAGTTAAATTAGTACACATCAAAACCAATCATATAATGTAGCACAGCAGTCATTTGGAAGGGACTGGTCAAAAGAGAAAATAACTCTGCCATCACAGCAGTTTGATTGTCGATATTCCTGTGGGAGTTGCTGTGTACAATGCAGAAATACCAGAACACTTTAACTGTGAGTTGACTTCACTCTTCATTGTGTTGAACAGAGAGGTGTCAGAACATTTCACTTGTCAGGGACCAGAAAATTTGCTCAAGTAATAGTTGGTGTGAAGATACAGATTTTACAAGAACCACAAAATTGTATCCAGTAAATAGAAGATGTGTTAGTCTGAAACGTGGAAGTTGCTTGCTGAAACCGGTTTTCATATTAGTGAGATATTTTAACTGGACTCCACTTCAGTTTACACATAAGGAATTCATAAAATATGGTCAATGCCAGAGACATCTCCATGGCTAAGGTACTATAAATAACGCTTATGACTGAGGTTGTACTTCATTTCCTATTCTTTTCATTTTGGGGGATATGGCTGTCAGGGTCTGGTGGGTCTTTTTTGTTTGTTTGTTTTTAATCTCTTCAAGATAAAGAAGAAAAAAAGATATTTTGCAGGATTCTTATATAATCTCCAATTTGTACGAATGTTTTTAGCTCTTATCCAATATATATATGATTAAAAAGAGCATTGAAAAGCAGTAATTGGATTAGATTATATATCATTGCATTTATTTTATTTTTGTTTTTTGCATTTTGGAATTTTCCCTTCTATCAATTGCAGTCATTGTTGGGGTTGTTTCTTCTTTTTAAAGGGAGAGATGTTTTGTGACCTTCGGGTGTCTGAAAAATGGAGAGGTGTTCTGAGAATCTCGTAGGTCTGACTGTTGTTGAAGTTGTTTGTGTAGACAGCAGGTTCATTCCTCCACAAAAGCAAGAAAATGAAAAAGAAAAGGAAGGAATAGTTGTGACAAATGCAAGGGGAATTTAAGAGTAATAAACTTTCACAAGATGATTCTTTGATTCTTTCTCTTATGACAGATATTGTTAAAACAGGACACTCAGTCTGCAGGCAGATGTACAATTTGAGGGAAGTAATTTGAAGCAAATAGTTGGGGTTTTTGTTGGGGGATTTTCAGATTTATGTCAATTAGCCACTTGTGTGGTATACAGTTTGTGTTGGTAATTTTGAGTTTGCAGAGGTTATTTCGTTCGATTTTTTACCACAGGCAAGGTCACCGAACGGCATAGTATGCCACTTATGGGTATTGTTATCATGTTGTTATAATGAGAGCAAAAGCCCTCTTCAAAAGGCCAGATGAATACAAAGCTTTGGAAATGGGACTAAACCTGATTTTGCATTTAAATATTTTTTTTAATCTGTGTTACGCTTGGTACAGTGATAGGCTTGCTTTTATTTTACACCAGAGTGACCCTATTCAAAGTGAAGGTCATGTTTATACCAATGGACCTTTTGGTGCTGTGCAGAATTTTGTCTCATGTTCTGCTTTGTGACACTTTATAGTCTGTCCTGCAAATTCCTGCATTGGAATTAGTACTGTCATATGGGTCTTGAAGACTTGCCTCTCTTGTTGTGATGATGGTACAAACAGCCATCTTCTATTATTTTGTTTCAGAATCAAATTGCAGAGATGAAGGCATCGCAGACACAGAACTCTGCACAGCTGCGTTCCCTGCTCCTGGACCCAGCCGTGAACCTGGTGTTTCAGCGCATGGCCAAGGAAATGGACGATTGCAAGGAGAAACTGAAGCAAACACAAAACGAACGAAACGCTTGGAAGTTCACAGCAGACAGGTGTATATCTCAAACCAATCTGGTAACTCTTTACTCTTGCATCACTGACATAACATAAACACACACTGGAAGAAGCGTACACTCATGTTTTTTCGTTGCTGCTGCTTGAGCAAGTATCATCGGCAGTTGTTTGAAGATTGGGTGGGGGTGGGCGTCCTTTCCCCGACATCTTGGCTACATACACAGCTGTGGCTTCGTCCATGGGGTGGAGAGTGGTGGGCAGAGCCGAGTGTTCCTGCACCTACTTCAGCGTGCACCATCTGCTCCCGCTGTTCACTTGCCATCACCAGACTTGCCCCCTACGCCCACACACACTTTGGTCCTCCTCCTTGGCTTGCCGGGCCCTGTAGGCTTGTATAACTGTCTGTCACTGTACTGCTGACTCCTTATTTCAGTTTTGCAGCTTGCCTTTTGAGAGAGAAAAAGGCTGGGTCCAGTAAGTCTTGCATATTGTCAAATCAGCTGGGACTTATGAACTATAGAGCCCCCCTATCCCAGTTCAACACATCTCAGAAGTACACTGATCTGATGTTTTAAAAGCATTTGAGAACAATAATTTTGATATTTCAGACAAAGTACACATCTTTGGTAGGACTAAGACAGTACTTTATTTGGCAAGTCTTGGCCACGAACTTCTGAAAAGAAAAAAACAAACTTGTAAAACAGCCTTTTCAAGAGAATGACCCTTTGGCATTTCTGACCTTGCAAGGAGATCAAAGATTAACTTTTCCAGAGGGGAAAAAACCATAGCAGATGGTTACAGCGCTGTACAAGAGACAAAAACATTGCTGTTACAAGGTTACAGAAGGTGGATACATTTGGCTTTCTTGTCTTTAGAGACAGTTTGTGTTTAATATAGACTGATATTATTTAACACATCATTTCTTATCGATAATTAATAATGTTTAGAACTAGTATTTGGTCACATTATTATATCATCTCGGACAAAAAAAGAAATGTTAGAATTTTACAAAGGAGTATGGTCTTGCTTAAAAAAAAGAAAAAAAAAGAAAATTTTGTACGCTGTAATGGGTATAGGGATTTGGAGCTTATATATATTTTTTTTATATACTTTCGTTTTGGGCTCTTTTTTATTTTTTCCCTTGAAAGTTAAGCTGTTTATGAAATTTACTTGAGTCAACAAAATAAGTTAGAAAGGCAGAAGTTTGGCTTTTCCAGTGGTGGGCTGAATATGAACAGTTAATTGATAGAGAAAAAATGGTGGTTGTAGTCTGTAATTTCGTGATGCCTCAAGGAAATATGAATGTGTATACACCTTTATGTAAGTTATACACATTGGTAATGTGATCAGAAATACACATTGATAATGTGATCAGAACTCTTAACACAGGCTCAAACTGCACTTATTATGTAATATTACATTTATAGACACAATTGCTTAACATGCTGTCTGGATCCATGTAGTGCATTGCTCAAGCCTGCATTAGACCAGATACTATTTAATACTAAAAGTCAGAAGACTTGGTTAAGGTGTTTGTTGTGAGATGGTGGTGGTGGTGGAACTAAAATTTTGTCTTCAGATGGAAGGAAGACCATGCTCCTTACATTGGGTCACTTAACACTTTTTAGTCTTAGCTAGGGTGCATGCTTTTCTTCATCTTTTTTTTTGTTTTGTTTGTTTTTGTGTGTGTGTGTGTATGCGTGCGTGTGTTGCTGTTTTGTTTTTGTTCGTCTGTATGCAAACCTAAACAGTGGGACTAATCCGCATTCAGGTTTCTTTCAAGTGCATACCAGGTTTATGTTACTGTTCTGGACCAGAAAACAACACATAAGCTATATTCAGTCTCATCCACAGTAAGACAAACAGTAACATTGTGTGTGTTTGTTTATTTTAAAACTCCTCCTATTTTAACTTTTAAGGATATTGCTATTGGTCATACATTGGGTACTGACAAGAGTTGGAGTAAATGCTTACAACCATGAAAAGCAGGAAATAATTATTGATGATGGTCACATTGTCACATCATCCTGTTCCTAGGTTCTGATTTTGTTTGTACTGTAGTCATCATCTTGATTTGCTTTCATTTTTGTCTGTTATTCCATTTTCTAACATTCCTCTGTTTCTGTCTCTCAGTTGTTTGGATTTTTAGTTTTGTTTTGTTTAGCAGTTATATACTGTGAAAGAAATAGCAGTTGTGGAAATAGATTTGTTCATTTTTCATTTTAATTTTAAAAAAAAGAAAGAAAAAAAGGTTTTATTTTTAACATGTCTTTAACATGCTTTAAGCCCTGAAATGACTTTTGTTGTCATTTGGGCTACAATTTGAGTAACCTGAATTGTTCCCCAAATGAAACAACAGCCTGACACACAGTATCTTTGCATGAAGATTGGTAGGGTCTTCATAAACATGCGTCTTGATAAAGGACAGAACACTTGTTAAGTGGCCACCGTTGTGTGTGTGTGTGTGAGTGAGAGAGAGAGAGAGAAAATATTGGGGTAACAGGAGGGCATGAGTGTTAAAGTAATAGATGACAGAAAGTGTTAGAGGGGAGAGAACAGGTAAAGAGTGTTATTGATTGTCAGAATGATTGTTGATGTGTGAAAGGTAGCTTGTGCTGGGTAATGTAGATTATTGTATGATTTCTCTGTTGATGTGTGAAAGGTAGCTTGTGTCCTGTAATGTCGATTATTGTATGATTGTTGATGTGTGAAAGGTAGCTTGTGTCCGGTAATGTAGATTATTGTATGATTGTTCATGTGTGAAAGGTAGCTTGTGCTGGGTAATGTAGATTATTGTATGATTTTTCTGTTGATGTGTGAAAGGTAGCTTGTGTCCTGTAATGTAGATTATTGTATGGTTGTTGATGTGTGAAAGGTAGCTTGTGTCCGGTAATGTAGATTATTGTATGATTGTTGATGTGTGAAAGATAGCTTGTGCCGGGTCATGTAGATGATTGTATGATTGTTGATGTGTGAAAGGTAGCTTGTGCTGGGTAATGTAGATTATTGTATGATTGTTGATGTTTGAAAGATAGCTTGTGCCGGGTCATGTAGATGATTGTATGATTGTTGATGTGTGAAAGGTAGCTTGTGCCAGGTAATGTAGATTATTTTATGATTGTTGATGTGTGAAAGGTAGCTTGTGCTGGGTAATGTAGATTATTGTATGATTTCTCTGTTGATGTGTGAAAGGTAGCTTGTGCCGGGAAATGTAGATTATTCTATTATTTCTACCTGCAAGCGCAAGTGTGAGAGTGTATTTTAATTCAAACATGGGTGTGTGCAGGAGTTTGTGTGTGTTGCGATATATGGTGGTTGACTGCTTACGAATTGCTGCTCTTTGGTTTTGGCCTTCATAATGGATGTTGAGATAAATGATTCCAAGTATTTTGGACCAACATATTTATTCATCAGTGCTTTCGCTTGTTGTGGATGTGTTTGGAGCATATATATATATATGTTATCTGTACAAATCCTTAAGTATACAGCTAAACTTCTGTCATTGTGGATTTATTCCAACAGCAGGTTTACCTTTTGAAAACCATTTAATAGGCTAGTTAAACAGGAATTCAAGTGAAAGACCTGTACTTCATCCTTTTAGGTTGTGTTTTTGGGGGAGGGGCGGGGGTATATTTAATCTGTGGATTAGATGAATGAGGACAGATGGATTAGTCAGAGATGCCAACTGTTACGATTTTGATGTATTTTATTATGCTCAATCACTGTTTGTCCCAACTTCATGCCAACATCAAAATTTTTCCAATGAGTACATTTTTAACTGGATAGCATGGTCATAGCTGCAACTTCTACATTCATTCACATGTACGCAAGAGGGCTTTTACGTGTATGACCATTTTTATCCTGCCATGTAGGCAGCTATACTCTGTTTTTGGGGGTGTGCATGCTGGATATGTTCTTGTTTCCATAACCCACTGAATGCTAACATGGACTACAGGATCTTTAATGTGCGTATTTGATCTGCTTGAGTATATATACACAAAGGGGGTTCAGGCACGAGCAGGTCTGCACATATGTTGACCTGGGAGATCGGAAAAATCTCCACCCTTTACCCACCGGGTGCTGTTACTGAGATTTGAACCCGAGATCCTCAGATTGAAAGTCCAACACCTTAAACATTCAGCTTTTGTGCCTGTCGGTTTCTCTTGATGATGCTCAGCTAATCGAATGCGTGTTTACATTAAAACAGCATTGAGTGGACCAATCAGCTTATTCATAGCAGTTACACCATGTTGCAGGTAGGCCCAAATGTTTGTATGCCTTGTAAATAAAATGTACATTTGCTGATGTGGCTCTGACTCTTGAGTGTTCCTACCAAATTCAAAATGTTCCTATCAAATTTCCAGATTGTTCCAACAAAAACGTGACAGGGGTTGGCATCTCTGGTTTATAGTGACTGAGGGGTTGGGATGGGATGTCAGGACATGGAACAGAGAAGGCAATGTTTTCAAAGAAAAAATTGAGTTTTTAGAAGAAAGACATACAACTGGGCTCAACACTGAATCAGACATCACCTCCTTCAGTCTGTGCATTTGTGCTCTGTGTGTGTTAACGTTTCTGCTGACCATTTTTGGTTCAGCGTATTTTGTGGGGTTTTGTGTGTGTGTGTGTGTGTGTGTGTGGTCTGTGCAGTCACCCAGTCTTGGTTGTCTTGTGTGTGTAAGGTTGTGTTTGTGTGTGTGTGTGTGTGGCAAAGAAATGATGTCAGCATTGTTAAGTCTTATCCAAAGTGGAATCAGGCTTGTTTGGGTTTGTAGTCATGAAATGGACTGGCCATTCCCTTTGTGGTCATTGTGGTAAACAGAGAGAGAGGTGCACAGGATTAGGAGCCAAAGGTCAAGCTAAATTGAAAAGCTTGATAGAGCTGATGTGTTGGATCCAATGTTTGTAAAACATGCTGCAGTGTCTGGCCATACCAGAATTGAAGGTCAAAGGTCAAGGTGGCTACTTGACATTGATAGAAAAATATGATGATGTCTTATATCCAAGCATGTTGGCGTTTCATTGTTTAGTCATTGTGAGAACAAAAGCATACTGCAGAGAAAAAAGTCAATATGACAGCATGGCATATAATATTGGAAAAATGTAGAAGTATTCAGTGATACAGCTTAGGGGGGGTTTATTCTATTTTCTCTATATTTTCTCTCTGTCCATGGAAGTCAATGGGGTTTTTACTCCTTACTCATTACCAGTGACTTAGCTGGTCATAGTATTGGACTGATTTATGTGCCTTTGTCTTATAAAGTGTCAACAGTAGTTGTTCCTTGTTTGATATCTCTTCTGTTTGCCTCACCCATTTTTCAAATACTTCTCATCAAACTTGGTACAGTGACTGGTAATGGTCAGAGTATTTTTACATAACATTTCAAAAGTCAGTGCAAGAAGTCAGAGGTCAAGACCACATCAGTATATTGTCATAGATATTGTGTTAAAGGTGATCTGCTTGTTTTCAGTTTTGCTTTTGTAGTTTTTAAAACGGGAATTGCACAAGAGCCATGAACTGTAACGTTACAAACCACATCGCTCTTTGCCAGTCTGTCTTTCACAGACTCCTTGAAATTACACCCTTTGTCTTTCTGTCCAAAGTAATTCTGCTCACAACCATTTTGATTTAGGCTGTGCATGTGGGGAACAGCACTGTCCATCTAGTATGTACTAGCACATCACTTCAGATCTGTAAAATTCCAATTGAAGATGGTGAGCACAAATTAATTTGGATCTACTTGCGCCGTTTATGCATCATCAGATTGCAGAAAATAAGTTGTTAATATTAAAAGAAAAGAAACCTTAAATTGAAGATTAGTTCTTCTTCTTCTTGTTCGTGGGCTGCAACTCCCACATTCACTCGTATGTACTTGAGTGGGCTTTTTCATGTATGGCCATTTTTGCCCTGCCATGTAGGCAGCCATACTCTGTTTTCGGGGATGTGCATACTGGGTATGTTCTTGTTTCCATAACCCACCAAACGCTGACATGGGTTACAGGATCTTTAACATGCATATGTGATCTGCTTGCGTATACACACAAAGGGGGTTCAGGCACATATGTTGACCTGGGAAAACGGAAAAATCTCCACCTTTTACCCACCAGGTGCCGTTGCTGAGATTCAAACCCAGGACCCTCAGATTGAAAGTCCAACACTTTAACCACTCGGCTATTGCACCCATCAAAGTCAGTATTTGTATGGAGTGTTTCATAATTTATCATTGTCAGAAAGCTGTGATGAAAACAGAGAAATTTGAAACTTTCATTTAGATCTATATTATATGGCAGAATGTGTCTGATCTGCAGATCATGATTTGGACAAAAGAATTGTTGCAATTTACCTAAGCTGGAAAATCACACTTAACACTTGATAGGTCTATATTATGATCGTAATGGTACAGAAGCTGAACTGTAAATATTGAGATATGAATTATGACATACTTTTTAAAAGGAAATAGCATAGATTTCATCACTCTTTACTGTTTCTGAAGTGTATTGTGAATCAAGTCTGATACTTCAATGGATAGAATCGGGCTTTCCTTTTCAGAACACTTAATGCTTGTCAGGGCTCTGTCTTTTTTTCTTTCTTTCTTTCGGTTTTTTTTTTTTTTTTTTTTTTTCCACTCTCCCAATCAGTCTGTGTCAGTATTTCTGTCAGTCACTGTCTCTATCTCTCTGTGTGTCACTTCCTGTCCTCCTTCATCTTTCTTGTTCTAAAATATTTGTTTGATTTATTTTTGTGTGGTGGGTGCCCGTGATTAAATTGGGCTTGGGTCCCTCCCTGTACCAGTGATTTTCAACAGCCAGCCACTTATCTGTCATGGATTTAGGCGGAACGTGGTTCTGAGTGGGTGCATTTGCATTATTTAGGAAGTTTATCAGATAGCAGTGTTCTTGTGCCATTGTGTGTGTTTGTGTTACAAAGAATGGCTTGTCAGCTATGTTTGAATGATGATGATAAGATAATAATAATGAATCAGTTTTATGTAATTTTGCAAATAATATTGCATAAATACAGCTATGAGCTGATGAGACAGTTATTTGTGAAAGGGTGCATACATTTATCATTACCTCAGAATATTAATTGTGCTAATTTTAATATCACGTGTGCACCTCTGTAGTTCTCCACAAAATTCAGATCTGTTTCTGATTTTAACGAAGTGTAGTGACAAGTTAACTGTTGAAATCTGTGGTTTAAGTATTAATCTTCATGCAGCATTCAAGAGGAGACCTTCCTTGCATGGATATGTGCTTTTTTTGAATAATGGTATTGAAAGCTTGTGTTTGGGTTACGCTGGAGTGTCATTGTGCTGTCTAGGCTTTCTTTTACTGTCACTTGCATCCCAAACACAGTCTCCTTGTTTTTCATCAAAGGCTTTTTCATCACTCTTCTCATAATTGTGCATCCCAATTTTTTTTTTTTTAATTTTTTTTTTTAGATTGTCATTAGAGCTTTATAAAAGCATACTCACACAACATAAGGTCATACACACACAAACACGCACACACGGCTACAGAAGTGGCGTCGCCAATAGGATCTTGAGCTGACAGGATTCTTACAACCGGATCAAGATCCACAACAAAATAGATTCAAATTTTTTCCATACTAATGTTTCAGTTCTTTTATCCAAATTTAATCCATCCCTAAACCACAGCCCTTTACCACCAAGTGTACCTTGTTACAACTTGGCGCTTGTGAGCAAGGATGATGTGCTGATTATTTAATATCTGTAATAATAAATTAATTAAAGCCCCATACCACTAGCCAAGCTTACTCTATCACAAATTGGCACACACACACACACACACACATACACACACACTTTGTGTAAATTAGTAGTTATGACATTTGTCATATTTCTGTGGATGTTTTTAGATTTTTTCATCTTTCTGGTTTCCTACTGTAGTTCTCCTATTGGCTGAAAGCTGAAATTGACTTCAGATAGAACTTGAAAAAAAACCCAAACCCAAACCAACTCTGAGCGATGATATCAGCAGAAAATTAACATTGTCCACTGAGTGATGCTTCGAACTACCAGTTTTCTCTCTCCCACAAACATACAAAGATGCACAGACAGCATGATTTTTTATGCTTTACATTTCAGCCATCTTTTTCTGAGGGCATTATTTGTACTGTTTGAAAATAGAAATTAAAAAAAAATTTAAAAGGGGGGGGGAACACTGGCAAAAGGGAACAGTTTTCCACCAAAATCTGACATTTGTATTCCTTCTTGTTAGGTTAAGATATATATATATATATATATATATATATATATATATATAACATCAAAAAGAAAATTTGACATTCATGTTTTTAAAAGAGATCTGACATTCATGCTCTTCTTCATTCGTGGGTTGCAACACCCATGCTCACTTGTATGTATATGAGTGGGCTTTTACATGTATGACTGTTTTTACCCTGCCAAGTAGGCAGCCATACTCCGTTTTGGGGGGTACATTCATACTCAAAAAGTGTTGAGAAAAACACAAAAAAACAGCAGTTGATAAACATGTGTTTGCACTCACTTGCACTCCTGCTTCCCCCCTCCCCACCCCCCCACCCCCGCCCCTCCCTCCCTATCCTTCCCTTACCCCCACACCCCTCAGTCTCTCTAGCAAAACATTCTGATGCACAGATGTATGTGAGAGATGCTTTGAACATTTCTGTATGATTTATATAAGACCATGTTGTTGCTGGGTATTTGCTTAGTTAGGTTATTGTGAAGTTAATAATATGCACTCAGAAACTGGACACGTATTGCATGATAACATAGGAAAATATCATAAGAATGAAATGGGAATCAGATCTGCTGTTATAGTTTGTTCAGGTTATCAGAATCGACTTGCATGCAAAATGTTTTAATTTCAAAGTAGTTTAGAGAATTTTGCTTTTGGTTTTTTTTGTGTGTGTGTTGTTTTTTTTTAATTGACTTGTGGTTGGAGATCAAGAAATCATCTCACGAACTCAAGGTTTATGTTAACACCAGTTTGCACATCTACCAGTTTGTAGCAGTATTCTTATGATGTGGTTTTCTGGAAAGTGGATTAGAGAGACTTTCAGTTTTGATGAACAGTGTCAACTGCTTTGTGTTTTCAAGCATCGTGCATCCGTTTCAACAGTGCCTGTTCCAGTGAAAGAAAGCAGTTGAGGTGTGTGCTGTTTACAAATGAAAGGTTGTGAGTTCTGGTATCAACAAAAGATACCAGGCTTTACCAGATAGTGTGTGCTGTCAAATTCATTCTGTTTCCTGGAGGGAAAATGGAAAGCTGTCCTTCGTGCAAGATGTATTCCTGAAGATGTTATCTGTGAAGAAGAGAGTGCTTGCATAACGGAAAATTGAGGAGAAATAAAAGTGTGCAAAGTGTAAGCTGAGGTGATGTGAAAAATGAGATGTGAAGAGGAAAAAGGATACCAGAAATACGAAAGTGTCGATTCATGTGATTGAAGCTGGTAGGAGAATCAAGAAAATGTTCCAGTAAGTGTGCATCAGTTCAGGATATCTTGTGTTCGGTTATATCCCGGTGTGTACCTGCATAAAAAAAATGTGGGTCAGATCTGCAGTCTTTTGAGATGTGCAGTCTGTTGGTGTGAGTGAAAGGAGGTGCCAAGCGCAAATGAAATTCATTTCAATCATCTACATTGTTCAACACAGTAAGATTCAAAACCATCTGCAGCATTTCTTCACAGCTGTCACATGGAGCTGATTCATAGCACCTGAAGTGTTCTATGTTGTTTTTGTGTTTTTTTAATATAGCAGTTTGGATATGATTGCATTTTAAATGCCATTTTTTCAAAGGAGCTGCATCAGATTCATTTATCAGGTTAAAGCTTCATAGCTGCATTGAGATCATTCCAGTTACAAGTTTCCTTATTCTGAAGGGAATCTTCAAGATGAAATACAGCATCACATTCAATTTTCAAAAGTTGTTTCCGTCATCAGAAGTGTTCACATTTGATTATCCAATGGAAATGGTGCCATCTGCTTTTATTCATCCACTTTGTGTCAGAAGTAGGCTGTGTTGCATCGTTAAGGAAAGCACGGTACGCCACCATGTTTTGAACAAGTTGTTCTGCAAGCCTGCTGTCTTCCCATCGTTTGCTTCCGTTGTTTGTTCAACAACGGTCCTCACTCCCAGGGTGCAGCCTTGCCAGAAGACCTCGACGCTACAGTGGTGACAACCGACCGATCGACCAAACAGCTGACCAGCCAACCATCTGTAGGAGCTTTTGTCAAATGGGCTGCTTGCGTAGCAGTCTGGTGTGGGGAAAGGAAGTGGCGGCTTTCAGTTGTGTGTGTCATCCAAAGAGGCGTTATCCTGTCCAGTGCATGTGTCTGGGAGGGAGGCCAGTTTCCTTTTCGTGGAAGGAAGACCAGGGGGGAGACCTCGACGCTGTGAAGTTGACGACCTCTCACGTGTGTCATTTCTGGTGGTGGTGGTGTTTTGGGTTTTCCTTTTTTTTTCTTTCTTTCTTTGAATTTAAAGGGAAAAAAAATTACTGTCATTGTTATTGTCTAGTTTGCTGAAAAAATAATGTAAAATCTTACTTAGTTTATATCAGTTGTTTCTTTCAAAGTGAAATATAATCAGTTATAGAGTTAGGCTTTGATTTGTGTTATGTTAGGCACATATTTACTGCCGCTACTACTAGTAAGCAATAGGTACATAGTACAAAGAAAAGTTGATTTAATTTTGAAACAAATGAGTGAATGCACTGAACATAAGAAGAGAGCAAAAAGAAAATTACCATCAAACTATTTTTGTTTTTGCCTGTATTTATTCTTTTTCAGCGTGATTTTGACTATGAAAGAAAAACAGTAACTTAACAAAATATGGTTGAGTAAATATATCACAGAAGAATAAATAGAAAAGGCAACATTAGCTGACAGTTCAAAAGGCAACAATTTTGTTTTGTGGATTTGTGATATATATTTCAAGTTTCAAACTTTTATCAGTGGATAACCTCTCTTTTTATGGCTTGGCAAATAACTTGAGAGAGAGTGAGCAGTTATTGACGATGAAACTTTTCAGATTTCTTAATCACAGGCAAAGTAAGATCTAGTAATGATTGAAGAAGTGATGTAAAATAAACATAAATGCAGAATTGTTTTTGAATTTTTATGAATGCAGAATTGTTTCAGGTATGGCTGTCAGATTTAGGCCAGTTCTGTTTTGTTAGCGGTTAAGTGAGTGGAAACTTTTGACAGTTTTATGGTCAAGAGTATGCATTGAACCATTGGACTGTTCATCTACAACTATAACTATTATTGTTCACAAGATACAGAATTCAAACACATGTCAACTAATCAAGAGATCCACAAGGTCATTAACATGTTGTTTGTGTCAAAGGGGCATTGTGAATGATAGTTTGTTTCATCCCCAGTTTCTGTCTTTGAAAGATTGTGATTGATCAACAAAACTTGATTTGTCAGTGTAAATACTTGTTAGATATATACGCAGCTGCTAATAGTTATAGATAAATACTGATTCAATGGAGTGAATGTGAAAATGTGTGTGCCTGATTGTACGAAAGCTTGTGTGTTGAGTATGCATCTCTGTGTGGTTGTGTGTGTGTGTGTGTGTGAGAGAGAGAGAGAGAGAGAGTGCATATTGTGTACAGATGATTGCATGTGTGTGCGCTTGCTTGATCAACCATATTTATAAATTTTGGTGTTTTGAGTCTGCAGCAGGTAATATCTCTTCATAGATGCCTTAATTTTTAGGCAGTGTGATTACATTCTGATGAGATGATTGAGAACTTACAGGGTGCGAGAGTAGTGTTTCATGTTAAGCAGCTGAGTTGGTAATCTTAAGTATCAGGGCCAGGGACCCTGATAAATAGGTTTTATCCCTTTGATATCAGTTTTGTAGATACTGGAATGGTGGGGGATTGTGTGTGTGTGTGCGTATGTGTAAATCTTATCAGAGATTCGTTTCTTTTTTTGTTTATTCTTTTCCTCCAGAATGAGAGAAAAATGCAAGTTTTCTGAACAGCTTGACAAGTTTAACAGTGCAGTTCAGATTTACCATTTATCACACTTGTTGTTAAAAGTATGAAAGGAATAATAGGAACAAGAATTTCTTACGGATCAAGACTTATTTTAATGATTTTTTTTCTCCATTCTGGTAAATTCGTGAATGGTTCAAGTGTATTACTGAGCCAGACAAGAAAGAGAGAGAGAAAGCACTTTTTTCCCGTTGAAATAAACTTGTCTTTGGGAAAGGAGCTGGAAGGGAAAGATGGTTATAAAAATGATAGGAAATCAAGTACAGTATTACTGTTAGTTTATGATTAGATAAAATACTTATTAACATAATGCCTGGGTAAGTATACAATCCACAGATTTTGAATAAGAAAAAAAGGATTAAGCTGTGTCATCTGGCTTTGATAATTTCTGTGTTAATTTGTGGCTTTTTCATCATTTTGCTTCAAAAAATGTTATCTGCCTTATTCAATTTACCCTTTTATATCAGTTAATTGTGAGTGTATTTATCGTTGATTTGTCCACAGGTTATTTGCGAGTACATTTTACAGGTTAAAAAAAATCATATCCTGCTGCTTTGTAGAGCTTATCAATTTTTAAGTTATGTTTCTTTGAACAGTTTGATATTTTTGTGTGTGCTTTGCTGGCTTAATTTTCTTTTCTTTTCTTTTCTTTTTTATGGTTAAGTTAATTATACACATTGATACACATGGATGAATGAGATTTGACCTGACATTTGATGTTTTGTTTTCGTGCATGTTTTATTCTTGTTGTTTTTCCCCAATACTTCCATATGGAGTTGACCTCTCTACCTATTTCAGTCAAATGGGCATGCGTCTCATGGCAAAGTGTCGCATGCTTCTACAAGAGAACGAGGAGTTAGGCAAGATGATCTCGTCGGGGCGGACTGCAAAGCTGGAGGCGGAGATTGCTGTACAGAAGACACTGGTGACTGAAATGAAGACTAATCAGGATGGTGTGTTTCTTTTATTTTATTATATGGTTTGGGTTTGTTGGGTTTTTTGTTGTTGTTGTTTTGCCAAAGACAGTTGATATTGAATGTCTGTGTGGTTTGGTTATGCAGTCAAGCTGATTTGAATTAGTAGACTTTCCAATGCCTGCCTTTGCTGAAAACGTGATGAAAGTTCAGTTGAATATCTGCGGTTGAATTTCTTTCTCATGCAGCTGCTTAGTGTCATGTCATGCATCAAAATTATTGGGACGATTCTGTCTACAGTGAGGAAAAAATAGCCTAATGTCTCATGTGTTTGAACACACACGCACATGCACACACACACACACACACACACACACACAAAGTGTTGATAAACAGTTAGTCCAACATATGTTCATGTCCAGCAGTAGAATATGGTCAGAGAGATTTAACTTCTTAGTATGATATTGGGACTCTGGGGGCAGTTCTATTTGTCTCAAGGTGTGGATTGAGTGTGTGACAGAGAATGAAAAGGAGAAGGTAGGAATAGTATGCAGACTGTTTCCAACAGGTGTTGTCCAGTTTGCTAGGCCAACAGTAAAGTAGATGATGCCGGTTTGACATTTTCAGTGTCCAAACGGGAAGAATACAAAGGAACTCCCTATATTAGTCATACACATCATCAGAGCACACATGTATGCCTATTTTCTACACATACACATGCACAAGTGGATCTGAGTTTTACACATACACAAACACAGAGTGGATCTGAGTTTTGGTTTATTTACAAAAGAAATACATTAAATTGCGCATGAATATGTAGAATTGAACTGAATTATAAACTCACTCAAAAAGGAAAGTGAATGATGCGCTGTCTCCATTCCATTACTGCAGACTATCTTTTCTAATCACAGCAGGATACATGTGGTACAATATTAACTAGTACAAGTACCAAAAGGAAAAGAACACTTCTCTTGCACAGCTGGTTTATGATACATGGAAGCAAAAAATTGTGCGTGTTCTTAATACTAGGTAACTGTGCGGGATATTAACATGCAGAAGGAAATGCAGCTTATGAAAATGAAAGATGCTTCTCTCAGAAAATAAAGGACTCTTTCTTCGATTGCAAAACGAATGAAAATAAACATGCAAAAACCCCACCAAAAACAAACAAAAGAAAGAAAAAAAAAAGAAAAAAAAAAAAGCAACAACCCCCCTCCCATCTCACATAGAATCTATTGCAATAGTTCTTAATGGCTGTAAGCTCATATCAGAATCTTTGCAGCCAGCTTAAAGGAATGAAGGTGGCATTGTGCTGTGAAAAAAAAAAGACTTGATTTGGAAGAAAACTAGTGTCAGAAAAGACAGACAAGGTCAGATTAAAATAACTATGATTTGGAAGAAAACTAGTGTCTGAAAAGGCGGACAAGGTTAGATTAAAATAACTATGATTTGGAAGAAAACTAGTGTCAGAAAAGGCGGACAAGGTCAGATTAAAATAACTATGATTTGGAAGAAAACTAGTGTCTGAAGATGTGGAAGGTCAAATTAAAATAACTACATGGGGTGCTCAGGTTCTGTTGAGGTTTTCCAGAAAGGTAGAGCGGTGTTTGATTGCAAAGTTGGCCACATTGTCATTGGTGGAGCCCTTGGTAGAGTCAAGAAATGCAATCCTATGTATTGGTGAACAAATGCCAACATGCACATTATATCCTAAGGAAGGAAATTGAGGTGGTTTGTTTTATTTAATTTTTAAGTGTGTCTGTTAAGTTTTATTGAACATTAATTACTGTATTTTTAAGAAAAAAGCCTGTATTCCATAAGAATATTTTAGGGTATATTTTTCCTTCAAAAGTTTGCTCTCTTCTCCATTTGCTTAGCTTGCAGCATGTTATAAAAAGGGAGATTTTTGTTATCTGTGGGTTTTGGGGGTGTTGCAACTTGTATGCATTGAAACATTTTACAGTTGATGATGTATTACAGTGCAGGTGTTACATAGCTGGTGTGTCCCATAATTACTGAAGTCCCTTCGTTGCTTTTTTTGTGCTGTCAAACACATTATTTTTCTGACTACTACCAGCCTCCTTGGTTAAGAAGTTATCATTGCATACTGATGACTGGGTGGTAGTGTGTTTGAACTTTAACCCTTGGCCAGCTCCTTCCTGGAGTTTGGTGTCTTATGGACTCAAATGGGAAAACTGGGACCACGCACAGTCAAGGGTCATCCACCTCATGGATGTGTCTGTGGGAGTGTGGTTCAGATTTACTGACCAGTACTGCAGTGTCTGCAACTCTCACCCTGATTTACCCTATATGGACCCACATTGCAGCAGCAGCATCACCCCATTGCCATTCACCATATGAAAAGATTGGGAGGGGGGGGGATGCGGGGGGAGGGGGGGGGTCTCAACATTCTGGGGCACTACAAAACAATAAAACAATCAACAACAAAAAATTCTGACTGCTGAGCACCCTCTGTAGTTTCGGTAATTTGGTTGTGTCACGCTTTACATTATTAGAGTTAAGTTTTCTTCCCAGTAGCTGTTTCCTTTGACCGGTACTTTTTCGCTCCCCCTTCGTGGTTTATATTGGTTGAGGAGAGTGAGATGGTGTTGATAACCAGCGACATTTTAGAGTTGATTTCTTGCCAGTTCAGGCCTTCACAATTCACACACCAGTCTGTTTTGTCAAGTCGATTCAGATCTCTGTTTGCTCTTTTCTTTTTTTTTTTCTCAGCTGTCGCAACAGTTAAAAAGCCAGCTTTGCATGATGGTAGATATTGATGATGAGAGGAGCAGGAATTTGAATATAAAAAAAGGAATTGTTTCAGACCATTTACATTATGAAGACATTGCAGTACATAACACAGAAAACTTATGAAGTTGGACATCGTTTTTTCTCTGTCTCTGGACCTTGCATTTGGAATGAACTTCCTCTTTCACTTCGTCAGGTCTCCGCACTTAGCTCTTTCAAGTCTGGCCTTAAAACCCACCTCTTCACAAGATAGCCTCCCTCCCCTACCTCTTCCTTGTCTTCAGTTTCTTCAGTTTTAGAGTTGTGCATGCGTGTGAATGACTGGTGTGAAATCACTTAGATTTGTCTCTGCACAAGATTCAGCGCTATATAAATACTATTATTAATATTATTATTATAAGCACAAAGGAAGAACTCGCATCTTGTGTTCATTTACCTAGGATGTAATGCTGTGGTTAGCTACAGTGAGAGACAGGGTTAAAAAAAAAAAAAAAAAAAGTCCAGGTCACAACATGACACAAAAGAAGGGGGAGTGAGGGAAAATAATAATGTGAATTTATATAGGGCCTATTCTCTAAATAGGGCTCTAGGTGCATTACAAAAATATGTAAAAACACACACCACACACACATATACACAAGCATGCAATCACACACATGCGGGCTCTCACACACACTATCTCCCTCTCTCCTGCTCTCTCTCTCTCTCTCTCGTCATGTGTCCAATCTTAAGATATGGCAAAGTAACTGGTCGTTTTGATGCATCAAAAGTCGAGAGCTGGGGATTTTAACCTGAATATTTGGATGCAAAGTTAGTCTGTGTAACCACCTTATCTCAGTTGCTTATGAGTGTGTAATTTCACCTACGTTCTATTCAGTGTGTGTCACTTGTAAATATAAATGCTGGCATTTTCTCACCTGATGGAATTGTGAAAGGAACCAAAAAAAGAAAAAAGGCTTACCCGAGCTTGCATCTTAAGCCCAATTTTTGTCTTCATTAACTTTGGTATAGTGACTTACAAGTGACCGCATAATCTGTTGAAATTCAAAGGTTGAATTGACCACACGGCATATTTGGAAACTGAAAAAAAAGTGGTTCATGCAAAAGATATAATTAGTCTTCAGTAGACTAGAAGCAGTGATAGGTCATGGTGAGAATAAAAAATCTAGAGTCAAGGTCAAGGATCAAAGTTCACGGTCCTAATATGGCAAAGAAATCAGGGTTTGAGTTTTTTGGTCCCCTTTTTTTTTTTTTTTTTTTTTTTTTTTTTTTTTACTACTCAAACTGAAATTGTTTATGTGTGTACCTGTAGTTATAAAACTGGCCAGTACAAATGGTAGGAGATACTGCAGGTCAAGGGCAGAGGTCAAGGTCATAGTGATGCATAACGTTAAACAGTCTATTGGCATTGAAGAGTTCATGTCTTACATCCATTCTGCATTATAGTCTGTACATTGATTGGTCACAATGAGAGCATCAAATTGAAAGAAAGAAAAACCATAGCCACAGTTCAGTGCAATGAAAAATGGTTCTATCCAGCTCGTTTCCTATATCCAATGTTTATTACCTATGTAAGAACACCATAGCCTACAGACAATAGTATTTCTAGATTAATGCAGTAGTGTTCCTTTTTCATAAAAAAACGTTCATTGTGTTACTGGCCTGTTTGTGCAAAACTTTAAAGATTGAGATAATTTGTTTGACCTTTCTGCAAAGGGAAACAACTGACGATATTCCAGGATCAGGGGGGGGGGGGGGGGGGGGGGGGGGGGGAGAAGGCAGTTTATCCAACTGACCTGGCCATAGTTGTTTGCCCCAAGAATGAACAAAGGTGGTGGTGGTGTCAGGAATGATTTATGGCTGCTGGTGTTAAGGGAGTGATTCAGGAGATGTAATGAATGGTGGCATAGTGGTTGTGTGCCTGACTAGGAAGCCAGTGTCAAGAGGTTCGAGACCGCCATGGGACTGGGATTTTTACTTCTCCCCTCCACCAGACCTTGAGCGGTGGTCTGGGTGCTAGTTTTTCAGATGAGACAAAAAAAATCAAGGTCCCATGGGTAGCATGCACTTAGCACATTTGAAAGAAACCACAGCAACTAGGGGATTGTCCCTGGCAAAATGTTTTAGAAAAATATTTGATAGTAAAACAGATGTACTTGCAGATCACAAAAAAGAGGGGGAGGTGGGGGGTGCGTGTGCTGCAGATACACTCTGCCTGAGAAGAGTAATTTAAATTATATACACTCTGCCTGAGAAAAGTAATTTAAATTATTCCTAGATAAATCTGTTGTGATGAAAAAGTAAAAATACAGTACAAGTAAGAAATGCTTGAATATTGGAGAAATGTGGACCTTGTATCCAGTCTCCATCGAGCTTGTTAGGTTGGTTTGTTGTGAACAAAATAAGTATGGAACATGTTGAAAGTTGAGGTCAAGATCCTGGGTAGACATCCCTTTGCCAGGGGATGCCCTGTAGTGTTGTCCCCTTTTGTTTCTCTCTCTCTCTCTCTCTCGGTCTCTCTCTCTTTCTCTGCCTCCATCTCTGTCTCTCTCTCCTCCCTCTCTCTCTCCCCCCAGCGTCTCTCTCCCTCTGTCTGAAGTATTATGACACACGAAGCTTCGCCTGCATTGTTTCTTTAACTCACTCAGTACGGCCAGTCCTCTCTTCTCCTCCACACAGACCCCTCGGATGTCCAGTGGGTGTCTGAATGACCCAACCTTTAGCTTCCGTCATAAGAATTGTGGTATTCTTTGTCAACATTCACCTCTTCAGTGTAAGAGCCTTCCTCTTGCGATATTTTAATGATGGTAATTGGGGTGAAACGCTGTTAACGTCGTCTCTTTCGCCGTTCGTATGGAGAGTGTTAAAAACAAACAAAAAAACAATCTTGTTGCTTCTAATGTTTTTGAAAGTAACCACCAGAGACTTTACAGCTCACTTGTTGCTAGGCATAGCAAAGCTTTATTCTGATAGCTAAAGAGTCGCTAGCATAACAGTTATAAAGGAACAGGCCCAGTCCATACCTTTGCTCTTAACTGTATAATTTTAGGAACTTCCTTGGTCAGAAGTAGCTTCCCCACCCCCCTGAACACTTATTTTCTGGTTTGAATTTTTGAGTGAGGTGAGGTCTTTTGAATGTGCCAAGACACGTATACGCACACACACACACAGATAAAATGCTATCAGAAGATATAAAAAAGGGTGTAAAACTGATAAGTTTTTGTGTGATTAATACATAAATAATTAATTGTTTTTATTTTTATTTTCTTTTTTATTTATCACAACAAAAGAGGGTGGAAGTGTGTGCAATTAGTCTCACTAATGATTTTCTGTGGTTCATCTTTGATATTTAAGCTCACACAAAGTAATAAAGGGTATACCTACGCAAAGTGATAAAAAGATAATACTGCCTTGTGTTACTTCCTTCCCCAGCAGCATCAGCGGACATAAAGTGGCAGCATGGTGGGAAAGCCTTTTGCTCATATTATGAGCTGTACATGGTTTAAGGTTATACAAATTTTGTGTGCAGACTGGGAAAATAAAGGCAGTGAAATACAGTGTAAAAGGTTTAGATTTTAAACAATTGTGTATTGATACCTTGCATTATTCAGTATCAAATGTCTTTGGTTTACTTTTAAGATGAGTATGAACATGTGCCCTTGAATGATCAATCTCTTGTCAAGCTGTGCAGTTGGTAAGCGATGTTGAAAGATTGAATGTCCTAGTTTTAAACCTTATGATATTTGTTTAAGAGAACAAAACAAGTTGTGTTTTGCATAGTGTATTCATGAATATTCTTTATATATGTAAGTTCACCAACAAACTGCTTTTCAAGTACATGTCTGTTGAGTATAAAACAAAGTGACAATGTTTTGTATAAAGTGAAGCCACTGACACAAATCATTCAAAATTGTGGTCAAAGTTTGTGCATGGTTTGATTATACATTTTAGCTGGTTCAGTTGGATTTTTCCTTCATGACCATAAACTTGTGCAAAAACGAAAAGGTCTGTTTGAATGTGAGTTGTTTTGGTTAAGACTTATTTATTTTGTTTTGCAAAGAGCGTTTTGAACTGTTGGCAAATCATTTCACTGTGTGTTAACTGGTATATCTGTTCTCTTTGAGAAAGCGTTGAATGAATTGTGACAGTATTTTAGCTCACATGACACAGGATTGTAGTATTTTAAAAATCACTTCTGCAAGTGCCTGTCCATGTTTGATAATGATATTGTCACATTTTATATGATTCAAGAGAAAATCAGTGATTTTGTCTTGTGGTTTTTAACTTTTCATCTCATGTTTTTGTTTTTTGTTTACTTTATTTTCTTTCGTGTGTAGGTAAGGGTCATTGTCTGCTAAAAAAAGAAAAAAGAAAAAAAAAAGATTTTATTTTAAAGAACTCAAAATACATGGTAACTTGGTTACATTGCATCTGATGTCCTCTGACATATTTACTTATCACAGTCATTTTATGACATATACGCTTGTGATATAGCTACTATCATTTTCATGAAAAGGTAGTTGTATCAAGCTGCTGAAATTGGAGGATATGATGCATGGTAGTTAAAGAACAGAAAGTACATCTCTCATTATTCCTGTCATGCTGTATTCAGGCTGGATCATCAGGCATTCTGCTGCAGTCAGTCCATGTGAATGATGATAATTATGCACTCAGGTGTTTGTGTTGAGAGGTGACACTCGCATGGAAAGGCTGTCAAAAATGGACAGTGTCCAACTTGGAAAAGAAGGTCCCTGACTTCAGTAAACTATAGGTCATGAGTTTGCATTGGATTTTGAGTGGTGTTTTAGATGCATGCATTTGGCTAAGACGATAAACTGAGAGGTCCAGTGTGCAGAATGTATTTCCAAGCACATGAAATAAAATCTTCCAGCAGCAACAGTTGTCATTGGCAGCTTTATATTAAGAAATCAAACCTGCCATTTATGGGAATCATATGCACACATATATGCTTAAAGGTATTTAAAAAAAGATGTAAATGAGATATGTATGCTTGATAAGGACTGTAAAGAATGGCACTTGTACAGTCTCAAACCTCAAAGGATTTGTAAAGCATTGTCACTGCCATCATCATTTCAGAAAGTGTCCCAAAATCTGTGGCTTTGCATACCTTGCTCTCATGGTGATTTCTCCTCTTTACCTGTGTCAGATTTGTGACAAGAGTAGCTTCAGGAAAACCATGATGATCTTCATTCCAGAGAGGGGACGCTTTCATAACTTAGTTTAGTTTATGGTCATGGCAACATTTTGTTATCAATAGATGTTGAAAGATGCTCTGTGAATGAATGTAAGAATGTTCTGTGTGTGAATGTAAGAGAGAGGGAGAGCAAGGAAAAGTGTGTGTAAACATTTTGTTCTTGTTTTTGATTAGGTGTAACTGTACAAGTGTGTCAAGCAGAGTTTGCAGGTCTTTGTGGTTCACTTGGTAACCAGAAAACCTCTTTCGATTCATACACCATTTTATATGCCAGTCTGAGGCCTGACTTGACTTAAGGTAGCACTAGGGGTACAATTTTGACCAAAAATCATTTTAAAAAAAAGTGTTTTGTGTTTGTTGTGAATTTTGCAAGAATAATGTTTCATAAAGCCTTAAATGTGTGTGTTTTGTTTGAATTATTACTCAAAGTGTATGTTTTTAGCTATTTTTGTGAGTGGGTGTGAGAGAATCGTAAATGGATGTAGCGACGTATCGATCCAGATCCAGAAAGTTGTGAAAAAAAGATCGAATGCATCCAGAAATTGCCCATTTTCAATCGCGCCTACCGTTGCTGCGACGCCATGAAGCATGGCTTGTGACCTACTAAACTGGAGAGGATGCTATCTGTGTCTATTCAGATCGATCAGCAACTATAAAATTTGGATTATTTTAGCAATCTTTGAAAAGATAAGAATGACAAAGGAAAGAAAAGTTAAATTTAGGACCCTCCACAAGTTTGGGAAGCGGTGGAGAGGTAGGAAAAGTGCTCAGCAAGTCTGCACTTTGCAGAAAAAGGCAAGCACTAACCCCCCCTCGGAAACCGAAACAAGAGCCTTGAGCCCCAAACAGGTTCAGGTTCAGGTTAGGGGCTGATGTTGATCATCGTAACCTCACGGCTTTTTACGCCCTGTCTCATTTATGATTAGCACAAGGCCTCACGGCCTTCTTTGTGCTATGTCGTTATCGGTCTTGTCTCAGTCTAAGTAGACCCAGTTACAATTATCTTGGACCATCAAAGTCTTTTAAAATTTTGTGATTATCGATAAGGTTCTTGAAGTTGTTGGTATTGGAAGCATACTTGATGTTAGTGGTTAGTTTGTTCCAGTCGTTAGTAACCCTATAACAGAAAGCAAATTTCCTTGTGTTATTGTTATGTCTCTGTTTATAAATTTTATCAACACTGTTTCTTGTTTCCATATTAGTATCTGGCGGTGAATCAAAGAAGTAATCTTTTTTAATATTGTCTATACCATTACAGATCTTATAGGCTTGAATCAAATCTCCTCTTTTTTGTCTTGCTTTCATTGAGGGTAATTTTAGGAATTTCAGTCTTTCTTCGTAAGACAAATCCTTAATTTCATGCACCAGTTTAGTAGCACGTCTTTGCACTCTTTCAATAGTAATTGATTGACGTATTAGTCTAGGACACCAGGCAAGGAGACCATACTCCAAGAGAGGCCTTACAAGAGCTTTATAAAGTCGGAGAAAAATATCCTTATCAATAAACGAAAAAGTACGTTTAATAATACCCAGCCTTTGATTTGCCTTGTTAACAACTTGGTTAATATGTCTGTCAGACAGTAAGTCTTTATCAAACGTCACCCCTAAGTCTTTCTCCTCTTCACATTTCACAATATTGGTTATTTTGTCGTCGTTTTTCATTACATAGTTATGTTTTGGGTTTGTTCGACCAATGTGTAATACTTTGCATTTGGAAGCATTAAAGTATAAGTTATAAGTTCCATTTTTCAGACCATTCTATCAAGGAGTCAATGTCATTTTGCATTATATGTCATGAACTTGGTGAACAGTAAAGTTTAGTGTTGTCTGCAAAAATTTTACATACACTTGACACTGTTTGAGGCAAGTCATTTATGAATAATGTAAAAAGTATGGGTCCTAAAATACTACCCTGTGGAATTCCACTAAGGACCGGTCCTTTGAATAACTATCTTCCACCTTAACTCATTGTTTTCGGTTAGTGAGAAAATCCCTCGTCCAATTTAATACTTTTCCTGATATTCCATAAGATTCTATCTTTTTTAATAATCTCTGGTGTGGCACAGAATCAAAAGCTTTCTTAAAGTCTAAGTAAAGCACATCAATATCTTCGCCCCTGTTTATCATTCATGTGAAGTCTTCCATGACTTCTAGTAATTGAGTTACACATGATCTGTGTTTCCGAAATCCGTGTTGGCATTCCGCATACAAACAATTCTCTGTCATGTGATCAACAGTAGTATCTCTTACATATGATTCCAGAACTTTACATGTTATACAAGTCAAACTAACAGGTCTATAGTTTCCAGGGTCAGTTCTTGTACCTTTTTTAAATATTGGCGTTACTGTAGCCATCTTCCAGTCATCTGGTATTACCATTTGTTCAACTGATTTATTAAACAATATGCTTAGCGGTTCTGCTAGCTCTTCACTTAACTCTTTCAGAATCCTTGCTGGTACTGCATCTGGGGCCTGAGCTTTATTTGGAATTAGTTTTTTCAACTTTTCTTTTACAGATTCACTTGTAATTTTAATGTCAGTTAACCATTTTGCCATTTGATCTAGATCCAGGGTCCAGATTTGGTATGTTATCAACTTTCTCCTTTGTAAAAACACTTGAGAAGAAACTGTTAAGAGTATTGGCTTTTTCTTTGTCACCTACAGATTTCGTGCCATCCTTGTCAATTAGGGGGCTTATTCCAATTTTTGATTTAGTTTTAGTTTGGACATATTTCCAAAAGCCTTTTTGATTAGATTTGACATCTTTAGAGAGATTTTTCTCAAATTCTTTAGTTGTACTTTTGATCTGTTTGTTACATAGGTTTCTTGTTTCAATATATTTTTGATAATCTTTACCATTTTTTGTATTCAAAAATCTCTGATATAAGTTATATTTCTTTTTGATAATCCGCATAGCTTTTTTATCGAGCCACATGGGTTTATATTTCTCTCGTTTGATGTATCTCATTTTAGGAATGTTTTTATTTATAGTTGAGTGTAATTCCTTTTTAATATATTCCCATCTGTCATTTACATCCTTGTCGTATAGGCATTTCCAATCTATGGATTTTATGTCCAATCTCATATTATTGTAATTTGCTTTGTTCATATTATACTTCATCTCCTCTTTTTTTTCTTTACATTTTTGGTCTGCAATATATAGACAGAAGGCAAGAACTTCATGGTCACTTTTACCTAATGGGGACAAATGTTCACTGTCCGAAACTATTTGTTCATTGTTTACAAGAACCAAATCAAGTATGTTAGCTTTTTGTCCTTTTCTTCTTCTTGTGGGTTTATTTACCATTTGGTAAAAATGCATTTCGTGTGCATTCTCTAAATTTGTCATCACCTCCACCAGTCCACCCTCCTGTCCAATCTACATTGGGGTAATTAAAATCTCCTACTATGCAGACACAGTCATATTTATGTAGGCAATCTCTATGCAAGAGTTCAAATAGTCTATCTTCATTATCTTTGGTACTGTTTGGGCTTCTATATACACAACCAAACAAGGCTTTTTGTCCATCTCCGCTTACAAGATCAACAAACATAGACTCTTCAAAAACTGTATCATTCATTAAACTACATTCTTTCGCATTCATACTCTCTTTTATGTACAAAACAACAGCTCTTTTTGGATTCTGATTGTGGAAAAGATCAAAACCTGGAATTTCATATTCAGAATAATTGAAATCTTTTTGATTTTTAGCTTTAGCTTCCGTGATTGCTATTATACTGGGTTTTATATCATCCATTAAAGCAAGTAGTTCATTTTTCTTGTTAAGGAGACCATTATCAGAATTTGTGTACAGGACTGTACGCAAGATATTTGGTTGAGCTGAATGGTTAAAAGGGCTAAAACTGTTTTCATTTTTTGAATGGGTATGTTGTCAGGCTTCATCCTGGTCCAGCTTCTGCTGGGCCCAGGTGACCTCGACAATCTCACCCCTGTGGATTCCTATGTTCTTCTCACCCTTTTCGATGCGAGCCTTGAGCTCATCTCGAAGCTCTTTGTTTTTCTTTCGTTGGATGGGAGTGTAGTCGGGATTTATGTAGATCCTGTTTTTCTCTTCCACCCCCTCGTTTATTTTGCGTGCCTTGCGGAGGATCTCTGTTTTGATCTCAGAAGATTTAACTTTCACACACAAAAGCCTTGGTCTAGTCCCCAAGTTGACTCGTCCGAGTCGCACTTGTTCATCAATGATATCCTTTCTCTCCATATTCGGATAGATTTTTGTCAGGACTTTACTGGTTACCTCTAGGCGATCATGGTTCTTTCTCCCTCAGCGTCTTCTGCTTTGCTCTCCGGAATGTTGGTAATAATCAAATTTAGCTCTCTCTTGTCTGTCTCTACCTTTTCATCCCACGTTTCATTTACCTTCCTCTCCACCACCTCCTCTATCTTTTTTTCTATGGCTGCTCCTGAGCAATTTTCTTCAAGACGCTGAAGTCGAGCATCAACCGATTCAAAAAGTCTGAGAATCATGTCTAGCTTGTCATCAGCAGCCACTTCTGCTTTGAGTTTACTTTTACCTGCTCGACATTCCTCACAAACCCAATCAATGCCAGCCTCAGAGGCTTGGCTATCACACAGAATATCAAATGCCTCATCTGAGAGAGATGTGCAAGCTTGGTGCATCCGATTCTTGCATTCATAGCATTCTGTGCAATCTTCACCATCAACATTTTGTTTACATCCAATGCATGGAAACGCCGCCTGTGCTTTGTCATTGCTACGAGACTCTCTTCTTGATGAATTTAAACTACTTTCACTTTTCTTCCGTCCTGCGCCTGTGGTTCCCTGCCTGTTGTTTTTGGAGCCACCTCCTCTACGACCCCCATGATTCAAAAATAACCAAGAATAAACCTCAGTGAAAGCAGTCTTACCTTATATCTTTTGTCTTCGATAGTAGGTTGGTAGAGATAATTCACAGGGAAGGTTAACACAGATTGTTAATAGGTAAGTGAACACGATTTTTTTTAATCCGCCATTTTTGTTAGTCACATGTAGAAGCACCACAAGAACACTTAGCGATTATCCAAGAAATATTCTTTGCACAGTAGAAAACACCGAGCAGGGCGTATTTCTTGTGATATATTCTACAAATCTGCCAATTTTTGTGTTAATTGGAGCACTTTAACCGACAGATATAACCACAAACAAAAACTGAGATTTCTGTTCCCTGGGTGAACGTCGGCCTTTACCTGTACTCAGATAGATTTTCGTCAAAACCTTCGACATCTCGTCAAAAATCACCATCTCCTGTCCCATCAACATCGAAAAAAGAACTTTACGGTTCTAGACCAGCATCCGAACGAAAGCTAAGCTTCTTTGGAAAACGTAAGAAGACGGAAGATTCGAGCGATTCAGATGATAGTTCAGAGAAGGTGGCGGAGAAAGGAGGCATGGAGGCCCAGACAAGAGGTCCAACAGACATGAACGTGATCACCAGCATTCTGTGTATGCAGTCTATCATATCTAAACTCCACTGCCCATCATGCAATGAATCGGTAAGTTTGTTTATCTGACATCCTCCCCCACCGTCTGTCTCTTTCTCTGTCCCTCCCTCTCTCTCACCTTCCCTCTCTTGGTTTACATGTGTGATGGAGTGTTTGGATGTTGAAGTTACGTGTGTGTGTGTGTGAAAATAAATAAGAAAAAGTCAGTTTCTCACACATGCACATTCATTCTCTCTCTCTGTCCCTCCTCTCTCTCCCCCTCCCCCCTCTCTCTCACACTTCCTCTCCTGTGATTTACATGTGTGATGGAGTGTGTGGATGTTTATAATGTGAGTGTGTGTGTGTATACGCCCCCCCCCCCCCCCCAACCCCCCAAAAAAGTCTCTCTCTCACACACACACACACATTCATTCATTCTCTCTCTCTCTCACCTTTCTCTTCTTCTCCCATACATGTATACACAAACACATACCAGATTTTTTTTTTTTTTTCCAGAGTGCAGTCAGCAGCAAGAAAAACATCGGGCAAAGAGAAAGGAAGGAGGCAAAAAATTGAGACAATCCGGCGTCGAGAACGTCAAGAGCGGCGTGAACGAGGAGGAGAGTTGTATGGGGCAGGACTGTTCTGAACACCAAAACAGCTTTCTTTTTTGTTTTTTGTTTTTGTTTTCTTTTTGTGTTATGAACAGACACCTGAAAAAAATATTTGTGTATAAATTTACCTGTTTTGTGCCTTGGTCTACCAGGAGAGACGAGACCAAACTTCAAATGCAATTTTCTCAAAACGTTCATTTTTCGTGGACATGCATGTTTGTGCAACGAAACACACGCACTTCCCATCAGCATAATGACACCAAATTTTGTGTACTAATGTAAAAATGGCTGCTGAGTGCAATAAGACAATCAGGGACATTCTATCTCAATTACTTTACCTGCTACATGTGTGAGATGTGAACTGTCATTGTCAGGGAAAAAACGCCTTTTTTGATTGAGTGGTGAGTGAACATTATAAATTTTTTACCAAAGCGTTCATGTGTTTATTGCACTCGCTGGTCCCTGAAGTGAAACTCTGTTATATCAGACACTTCTCAGAGAGGCAGCTTCTATGAGATCTAGAGTGCGAAATGGAGCTACCCTTCAGAACATTAAAAATATTCATAACTTACTCTAGTCAAGCTATTTACTTAAAAATTGGTGTGTGGCATACCTTTAATGTCTTCTCTCTTTGTGCCAAATTTCAGAGTGATACTTTACTTAAAAGTTGAGAAACAAAAATACCCCCAAATCTACGCCTAGTGCTACCTTAAGCTTCACTGATTGGAGAAATGGGCCAAAAATGAAACCATACACTCTGTGGGATTTTGTCTTAAAAGTCATCATTTCTGTGTCCCCCCCTCCCCTTTTTGTGCAAACTTATTTGCACACTTAAAAGTTTTGTGCTTTGGAGAAAGAGATCAGCAAACCTGCAGAATGACTTGTGCTCTCCAAATGATGATGTGTGAAATTGTAATGCAACTTTTTGTTGTTGTTGTTGTTTCCAAACGATCATGTGTGGAGTTGTGATGCAGCTTTTTTTGTTGTTGTTGTTGCTGTTGTTGTCTCCAAATGATCATATGTGGAGTTGTTATGCAAATTTTGTTGTTGTCTCCAAATGGTTATGTGTGAAGTTGTAATGCAATTTTTTTGTGCTTCACTGTTTTAATTTGATTGCGTTCTTGTGTGGCAACAGAAATGAACGAGTTTGTCAGTGAGCTGGAGGAGGACGTGGAAGGGATGCAGAGCATGATTTACGTACTGCAGCGCCAGCTCAAAGAAACAAAAGAGAACCTAGCCGCCTTAGAAGCAGAGAACAACCGCCTGAGGACGTTGCAGCCCGTTCTGTCAGTGGTGAAACAGGAACCAGCAGGCAGCAGCGATGGCGGCAGCAACAGTGTGTTGGGGCCGGACAGCAGTGGTGGTGGTGGTGTGGTCACGTGTAAAGACGAGGGCTGCGCTGCCGCAGAGACAACCTGCAGAGACGACCGGACGGAGGAAAGTGGTGGTGCCGGTGAGGGGACCAAGAACGTTGTGGCCAACAGCAACAGCAGCAGTGAGGTCAGCAAGGCACGAACTGCAGACCCCCTCGCTTCACAGACAGCGGCCACCAAAGCAGAGACTTCCCCCACCCCCCAGCAGCAAGCCTCGGGGCCGGGGCTTGCCAAGAGGACTAGTGGAAAGGCGGCAGCAGACGATGTGGATAGTGCTCAGCAGCAACAGACAAACGGTAAGGCTGCATCGGACACAGAGAAGAGCGAGCACGACTGTTCGCTGGCGGCAGCAGAGTCAACAGACCTGCGGACAGACCAAGCTTGCGACAAAGCACAAAGTGTTGCAGCGACAAACGTTGTTCCCCTGGACGCGGCAGCCCTGGTGGACACCCCTGTGAAGGTGGACAGAGACAGCCGACCCGAGGGGCCCGAAGTGAAAACAGTGACGCCAGAAGCCAAGCCCATCCGCAACGGAGGGCTGGACGGATTGACAGCATCGGTGGCGGGTGATTGAGGGAGCGGAAAGCCAGAGTGTTTGATTTGAACGATTGATTGTTGGGTATTCAGGACCGTGAATGATGTGTATGTGTTTCGTTAACTGTCCAATGGGGGTGCATGTGGAAAGGCGGAAAAGAAATGTTGTTGGTTAAAAAAACCCAAAAAAAACCCCAAACGAAACAAACAAAACAACAACAACAACAAACAACAGCAACAAAATCTTGAAAGGAACTAAAAAACTTCAGAAAATGAAATTGTTAATATTGGTGGGAAGCAGTAGGGACAAGCAAACTTCAGGAAATGAAATTGTTATTATTGGTGGGAAGCAACAGAGACTAGCTGGCTCTGTGCTTGGTTTGGTTTGATCTTATCTTTTTCTTGTCAGGCGTTTTCCAAATGAGTGCTGCTTCCTGCCCATAAAATGCATCCAATGTACATACATACTCCGCTAAATTTATAGTGGTCTAAAAGCAGGAGAAAACTGAAGAAACATTGTTATTGACATATTTTTTCATGAAAAGAAGGAAAGTACTTTTGCATGTTACAAGTGTGTGTGTGAGTGTGAATGTTCTGAATGATTTAGGTTGTATAGAAATTGATCAACAGAAAAGAGGATGCCAAACTAGTGTACATCACTATTACAGCAAACTTTTATTTCATAGATGGTGACTGTAAATTATACTTAAAGTTAAACTTCATGCTTTGGACTATCATGATGCTTTTGAAGTTTAACTTTAAGTATAATTTACAAAGCATTTGGCATAGAACTGGAAAATAAAGTCTTCAGAAAAGCTGTGATTTGCAAATTTGATGATTAATATCATTTAGCCCCTACATTTCTACACAGAGACAACCTTCCTATATTTTGTGTTCAAATGAAAATGATTTTTTTTCATTTTTTTTTCTTTTTGGTACTTAAAATCAGTATACTTGAGCCAATACCATGCGTTTTAGTTTACAAAAATGTAAAATTTTAAACAGTCAGTATTCTTTAGTGGGTGTCAAGTACTTGAATTTACAAAAATGTAGCATTTTTATTCATGCTGTTTTAATGGCATATGAACACTTTGACTCCAGACAGCTGATGCAAGAGACACAATTCACTCGGCCATTTAATTAGAGGGAATTAACTTGAACAAGTTTTAGAAATAATGTTGCTGGAGATATGAGTAAAAAATATATATATATATATAATTTCAGTGCATGAAAGCTCAGAATAACTACAAAGTAACAGCACATATGTTAGGTTGATAAGGTTGATAGACATTGTTGATAATCTGTGCATTTAAAAAAACAACAACAACAACAACAAAAAACCACTTACAAACCCACCACAAACCCACCAAAATTTTCATCTTCAGTCCAAAACTGGTCAACTTTTGGATGCAAGGTTGAGTGCTTGAATGATCATTTTGTGGCAGGTGGTCCAGTTATTTTGCAGTCAATCATTTAAATTTTCAGTGAGTGAAAGAAAATGGGAAAGGGCTTGCAGTAAATGTGATCCAAAGACAGGAGGAGCTTACAGACCGGAAATCTTCATTTGATTCTGCTTAAAAGGCTAGCCGTAAACATGTGGACATTGTGAACTCTGAACATCTTTTCTGTTTTGTCTTAAATGGGGTGTTTTTCCTGTTGACTGGACTAAGTTAATCACTTTAAAGCGCAGTGTGTTTCCTTCCATATCAGCTGAACTATGAGCTAAGTATCAATCACTTGTTTAAAGAAAATCTTTTGATACACCAATCTGACTGAGAAGGAGAAAAAAAAAGAGGTTGTGATCCAGAGATTACAATGACTGATCTGACATTGACTGTATATTGAAAATAGAGGTGGAGGTGGTAATTCAATATTAGCGGCATTTTGCATCATACATTTTAGTGATCAGGTGGAGTAGTTGTTAATCCCTGAGAAGTTGTCAGCATGTTCAGCCTCATGTTTTAAGTCCACCTGGACACAGAAGCCATGTAAAGGGTGGAATACATCAAGTGAGTATTGAAAGGTCAGTAATTATTACTATTATTATTTAAAGTATTGGAGGACTTGGCTTGTTCTGAGGGGGGAAAAAATCACACAATGCTTATTTTGAATCAAGTTTGAAATGCATACAAATTAATATGATATTAAATGATGGTCAAAATATGTTCACATGGAGTAGATATTATATGGCAACCATTTGGCCCCAGTAGGTTAATACCTGACATTTTCCAGTTTCATAGAATTCACATGGGAATGCTCTGCTGTTTTGATTGCAATGAACAGTTTTCCTATTCTCTTTTTGTCAGGACGCCAGGAAAATGATTGGGGACGGGCACCTCAGTGTATCAGTCTGTGTACAAACTGAAGGCAAATAGCTCAGTGCATGGGGGAAACTGACTATACATTTTGGGCATTGTGTCTCCGAAGTGTTGCATCCCGTGCCTTGGCCCCGTGTTTTGATTTCCACATGCATCCCGTATGATGTGTGTGTCCAGTCTTGTTTTCATCACGGTTTGTAAATGATGGACGGTCAGTCTAGTTTCCTCTTCATCCACTACTCACAAGAGTTCTCCTGTTATGCAATTTGTTACTCTTGCAGGTGTACTTCAGCTGTGTGCTTTTGGTTTTAGTTTTGTTTTTATTATTAGTATTATTATTATTTTCATTGTTAATGGAGTACATCAGTTGTGTTGATTTATTTGTTGAATGTTGTACATTTTTGATAACATTATATCTGTGAGTTAAAAGAACGGACAGATAATTTTGGGAAAGATGGTGTGAGCAGTTGTCCTTGCTGTTCCGTGAAGATTATGATTTATATTCTGATGACAAAACAGTTTCTTTTGGCACCCAACTGCAAACATATCAGATGAAATAAAGATTCCTTAATCATATATTTCTATGTTTTGGGGGTAAGCCACAACTTTGACAGTGCAGAGGAGACATGTTTGGAGTTTTAAGTGATTACAAAAAACAAGAAACTGATGGTTTTATGAGTTAAATCTGTAACACGGATGCAAGAAAATCTTTCTCAAGTTTTCCTGAGTTGTATTCAGTATTCAGGTGAAATGGTGAAGTGTTTATGAGTTGATTTTCAGCTAAAAAAAAATTTTTTTAAAGTCAATAAATGAATATATTGAAAAACGAAAACTGTCTGCATGATATTTGGTAACTGTGACTTAGTCTCATGGGAAGATTCAGTGCACAAACTGCATGCTTGATTTTATACAAAAGCATACATTGCAAAATGGAAGTAGTGTGCTAGATCTATAAAAAGTGGCACAAATACAGGTACATGGAATGTGGATGCATGCTGTAGAAAGGGTAGACAAACTTTTTTTTTTTCAGAAGGAAGGGCCAAAGGAGAAAAAAAAATGTCACTAGAGTAGGAAAAGGAGCACAGCAGTATTGCCAGACACTGTTACAGAGGTATTTTGGTGCTGCTAGCTGGATGATGATGATGATTCTCCTTCGCAAGTGAAGATGAGCGTGAGCTTCACACTGGGTGATGACTAAAAAGTCCAGTATAAAGCTCCAAAATGTCTGTGGCACTGCAGACATGGGTGTAGCTGGAGCTGTCCTGATGTAGGTGGGTTAAGTGTCTGTGGTACTGCAGAGTAGCTGGAGCTGTCCTGATGTAGGTGGGTTAAGTGTCTGTGGTACTGCAGAGTAGCTGGAGCTGTCCTGATGTAGGTGGGTTAAGTGTCTGTGGCACTGCAGACAGGGGTGTAGCTGGAGCTGTCCTGATGTAGGTGGGTTAAGTGTCTGTGGTACTGCAGACATGGGTGTAGCTGGAGCTGTCCTGATGTAGGTGGGTTAAGTGTCTGTGGTACTGCAGACATGGGTGTAGCTGGAGCTGTCCTGATGTAGGTGGGTTAAGTGTCTGTGTGGTACTGCAGACAGGGGTGTAGCTGGAGCTGTCCTGATGTAGGTGGGTTAAGTGTCTGTGTGGCACTGCAGACATGGGTGTAGCTGGAGCTGTCCTGATGTAGGTGGGTTAAGTGTCTGTGGCACTGCAGACAGGGGTGTAGCTGGAGCTGTCCTGATGTAGGTGGGTTAAGTGTCTGTGGTACTGCAGACAGGGGTGTAGCTGGAGCTGTCCTGATGTAGGTGGGTTAAGTGTCTGTGGCACTGCAGACAGGGGTGTAGCTGGAGCTGTCCTGATGTAGGTGGGTTAAGTGTCTGTGGTACTGCAGACAGGGGTGTAGCTGGAGCTGTCCTGATGTAGGTGGGTTAAGTGTCTGTGGTACTGCAGACAGGGGTGTAGCTGGAGCTGTCCTGATGTAGGTGGGTTAAGTGTCTGTGTGGTACTGCAGACAGGGGTGTAGCTGGAGCTGTCCTGATGTAGGTGGGTTAAGTGTCTGTGTGGTACTGCAGACAGGGGTGTAGCTGGAGCTGTCCTGATGTAGGTGGGTTAAGTGTCTGTGGCACTGCAGAGTAGCTGGAGCTGTCCTGATGTAGGTGGGTTAAGTGTCTGTGTGGTACTGCAGACAGGGGTGTAGCTGGAGCTGTCCTGATGTAGGTGGGTTAAGTGTCTGTGTGGTACTGCAGACAGGGGTGTAGCTGGAGCTGTCCTGATGTAGGTGGGTTAAGTGTCTGTGGCACTGCAGACAGGGGTGTAGCTGGAGCTGTCCTGATGTAGGTGGGTTAAGTGTCTGTGTGGCACTGCAGACAGGGGTGTAGCTGGAGCTGTCCTGATGTAGGTGGGTTAAGTGTCTGTGTGGCACTGCAGACAGGGGTGTAGCTGGAGCTGTCCTGATGTAGGTGGGTTAAGTGTCTGTGGCACTGCAGACATGGGTGTAGCTGGAGCTGTCCTGATGTAGGTGGGTTAAGTGTCTGTGGCACTGCAGACATGGGTGTAGCTGGAGCTGTCCTGATGTAGGTGGGTTAAGTGTCTGTGGCACTGCAGACATGGGTGTAGCTGGAGCTGTCCTGGTGTAGGTAGGTTAAGTGTCTTTTTGTGTTGCTGGCATTTCAGAATGGCTTAGCTTTGTCCTGTTTCTTGAAGGTGACAGCGCTAGAGCAGATACTGTTGGAGATACTCAAAGTGGTTGTATTGTATGAAAGTGGCTATTGCATAGAAGCATGACACAAGAACAGAGCTACATAGTCGGCTTTTTTTTTTCTTCCTGCACGCTTTAAATTTAAAAAAAAAATTTTTAAGAATTGAGCACAAGCAGTTAATTGATTGTGCAGTAGACATGAACAGCTGGTAGAAGAAAGAATATAAAACCAGTCATCACTGACACAGCATTAGTAAAATGTAGACGTCAGTTTTGTATTTCTGAGTGAAAGTTTTTATTTATGTTTATCCAGTGTTGTTTGTTTCTTTTTTGCCTGAAGAATACAGGCAGAGCGTTTTCTTTGGGGGATGACATTTAAGTTATAGTTGAAGAAAAATGGTGACTTGAGCTTTTTGTCTACTAGAACCCAGACTCTCCTTGATGTCTATCTTCGAGAGCTCTGTATTCTGTTTGTGTTTGGCTAACCCTCATTTATCTGGAAGGATAGCATCATGAAAAGGGAGGGAATAGAGATGAATAGGCCATACCAGTTTCCATTTGATGTTTTATGCATTGCTCACTCCATCTTTAATAAGGGATATATGTTTTATAAGTAACTCAACTCAGCACAGCAGTAATCAGATACTGCATGCAGATAAGATGGACATGGAAGTAAATGTGCATGTAGATATATATTCAAGGGCACACACAAATTTCACACTTCCATGTTCTGTAAGCAGAGGTCACAGTTTGTCTCAGCCCCTTATTTGTAATGGACCAGTTTCATTTCTATGGAGACCAAGCCTGCTTTTCTTGATACCCCAACATCCTCATACATGAGAGCACTTCCAGCATTAAGGGTTGTAAACATAATACAGCAGTGAATGACCGTCCATCATTTAAACATCTGTGCAGTGTTGGCATTGCTTGCATGTACATGGGAACCAACTAATGTTGATTGTTGTTTCACATTCTCATGTTCATCCATTTTCAGGAGTGGAATCGCTTTCAGTGTGGGTTTCTGATTTTGAACGTTTTCAGTCTTAAAATAGCCAGAGTACAGTGAATTTCTGTTGGTTTTCCCCAGCATGTGTACACAGAACACGTGAAACAACGCCAGTGATTCATTAGACAAAAAGGTAGGGGATAAAATCTCCAAAGAAAATAGTAATTCATGATTTTGTTGCTTTCTTTCTTATGTGTATACTTGTGGTTTGTTAGTGTCTTTTGTAATTTTGTATTTTATTCTGCCCACCCTTTCCTCCTTTTGTACTCTTTTTTGCAGTGCCGATGTTTTTTCCATGGAAAAGGAACAGATATGAGTTGAAAAACAAAAAACAAGAAGAACCTTACATGACTGATAGGATCAGACTCTTCGTGCTAGCGACAGTCATAAATTTCAACACCTGATTTTCAATTTGGGGGGTTGGGGTGGGGGGATCAGCTATGAATGGTCTTTCATATTCTGCCTGTTGATTACATCTGCAACTTAGCTGGGCTTTGAACAGCTTAACTGACTTCATGATTAAAGCAGCAAGTTTCACATCTTGACAATCTGTAATGAAAAGGAAATCTGTGATCTTATTAGAATTAAGGAGTTATCATCAGACCTGAATTTCTGTGTAATGCTAAATGTGTGGTTTGCAATTTGATTGTGGACGTTGTGAAGTATATAACAGACATGCGGTGAAAGGACTTTGTGTGGGTTGTCATTACCTACAAGTTTCCTAGGCAGCAGATAAAATGGGTCAGTAGATTAAAAGGTTTTCCGGTGTTGTAGCAAGTTCATCATGAAACACGCAGCTTATGAAATTTACTGATGAGAGACTGGGGGGGGTGGAGAGGGATCATTTTTGGGGGGGGTAGTGTTTTTGGTGGATCATCCATTTACTTCCTGGTATCAGAAACTGGCCTTGTTGCATTGGTCAAGTTTTCTTCTGACTGGGGTTTTGAGATTCCATGCTTGACCCCAAAGATGGTTCCTGTCTTCGGAAGATTGAACAGTTTCCTGGTTGATATTCATCACAAGTTTAAGGGGTGGGGGTGAAAGTGTTGCACAAAATATGCAAGTAGGTATTACTTATTGCGTTGTGAAATTATTCTAATGTTTGCTCAGCAAGGGCAGAAAATGATTATTGTGCACGTGTTGTCACATGTGCTCGTCATGAAACAGCTTTCCCATGAAAAAAAAATCTGCAGTCACTCTTACAGACATAATGTTTGAATGAGAGGCTAAATTGATGATTACTTGTACAGCCTCCCAACACTTGACACATTATGTAAAGCACCCATGAAAAGCAGGTTCCCCATCAATACACACACACACACACACACACACACACACACACACACACACACACACTTTCTCTCTCTGCATTAAGTCCATGTTGTCACCACACCACACACTCAGCAAATTGAGTACAATATAGATGCAAAAAATAAAATGTAAAGCTTTGCACCGAGTCCCAGTTTTTTTAGTCCCACCCTTTTGTGTTTGATATCGCAGCAGGGTAAGAGTCATTGGTGAGCTCTGTGGTGGCATATTGGACAGCAGTTTTTCACAGACTGGAAACAAACAGTTTTCAGCTCTTGAAACATTGACAAGTATCCCTTGATAGGTACCTTCACTTCACATCATATTTAAATTCATTTTAAAACTGTTTAGTTGACAATGAATTTTTTTATGCTTTGCTTTTCACTGTTACATGCTGAGAAGCTAAGCGTAATTATTACAATTGCAGTGAAATAGTGCTGTGACCATTTAGTTGCTTGTTTAATTTATGAGAGCCATTGATTTATGAATTAATAGTTGTGCCAGACTTAACACTGAAGAGTCAAGACTGTCTGTTACATTCGTGCATTATGACTTTGGAAATTAAAAACAGAAATGAGACAGGTGTGTGGTCTTTGGTGTGCATGAAAAGTGTATATCTCTGTAAAGTGTCACTTTGGCAGGAAGACACAATGCTTGCTTGAAAGTGTGTTTTTCATGTATGAATTGATTTTTTTAAGCATTGTTTTTCTCATAATTGTGAAACGATAAAATTGCAAGCACTAACCTATCTCGTTGACAACATCATTGCAATCTTTTGTTGCTATTACTGCTGCTGTTGTTGTTCTTCTCTGTTGGCCACTTATTTCAGTGACCTTCCCAGCCTTATAATTAAAAGTATTATGTAATGTAAAATGCAGCAAGTTAGTCTTTCAAATGAGACGATAAACCAAGGTCCTGTGCGCAGTATGAATAACGCAAGGAAAAGAATCCACAGCAACAAAAAGGGTGTCGGGTGAAAATCCACTTTGATAGTGTAACAAAATATCTGCAAAAATAAAGAAGAAAAAAAAAGATGTTTTAAATGGTGGCGCTACAATGTGGCCACACACTCTCCCCAGGGAGAGCAGCCTGAATTTCTGACAGAGAAATCTATTGTGACAAAAAGCAATACCATGCAATACAAAACATTATACAGAGTCTGATCAACACAGGTTTATGTGCCTTGAAGATAGTCATGAGGAACCATTGGTTTCACTCCAACTGGGCACTGAAAACATAGTGCAAGACTTTTTCTTTGATACAAATGAACTCAACACACACTGGCAATTGAATATCAATAAATCTATTATTACATGTAAAACGTTTTCAGATGCCTCTTGAACTTTTTTTTGGGCAAGATATTTCCAACATAATTTTGTTACAAAGTTGGTGGATGCTCTACTTCAAGGAGTATACATAACACTGACAATCACTTAAGCTCTATTATTCATTATTTGCAAGGGATTTTTAAATTTCACATGCCGTTGTTATTGTTTTTTGTTCACACTACAGGTATAGATCTCATTTGCTTTATTCTTTCACTTTGATGAAAAATGCTGAAAAGGATATGCTACTGGTTTGGTGCTAAAATTTTATCATTACATGAACGTACGTTGTATGTGTAATTCTACCATTGAACAGAAAATTCCAGCATGTCAAGGGTTTGACCACAAACTCATTTTGGAGAAGGATCCATTTAAAATTTGCCTACCATGTCTTAGCATTAACTCATGCTGAGGGGTTGATCTTTGTGCATGCATGCAAAAGTGCGCGCGCGCACACACACACACACGTACACACATAGAGAGCTTCAGTTTCAATGAGTCAGATTATGCTTCATCACATAATTTTTCATGATGTTTCATCGCATCTGCTTTTGAAAAAGAAAAAGGAGCAGATGCCTGCTTCCATTAGAACATAACTAATATGAAATAAAGTTGGACAAAATTGTCACACTACCATATTCACTCAAACTTGCATGATGTGTAGACTTGCACACATTGTTCATAGTCTGACCACTCCAACCCTGGGATACACAACAGGACTAGATATAAGGACGATCCCTTCTGTTTTTTGTTTTGTATTTTAAACAGTTCCTATAAAAATAAGCTTGTCCACATTTCCCCCTCCAGGAATAAGTCACTTCAAAACATTTCAGGGATGTGCAGTCATGTATTTTCCCATCTTTTTACTGTTTCAATATTTCTGGATGGTGAACATTAAAAAAATAAAAAAAGCTTTGCATACAAAAATCTATTTGTGCCTTAAACTTGTCTTCACTCAGTACATCAGATTATTCCATGTTCGGTGCTTTACAAGTGGAGGAGACTTACAGCCCTACAGGCCTATAACTTGGTTCCAAAACAGGCACTGAGGATCCTGCAACATTCTCAGAACCCAACTAAAAAATTATATATATATATAATATTGAAGTACTCACATGTACTTTCAGCATGTTGGATTCTCATCTTACCAAACCAGTGTTCCAATAAGAAAGTCCAGAAGAAAATACTGAAATTCATAAAATTCTGAAGGAGCAGTTGCAACATTATCAAACTAGAGAAACTCTGATGATCTTACCACAAATTTAAGGCCAGCTTTCCTTCAGTTTGACAGTCCTCAACATCCAGGACTTAAATTCTCTTATGTCAAGTACCCCAAATCACATTGGACACCAAGGTCTGTCTATCAACAGGTCACTCCTGTGACCTACATTCCTGTGCGCCCAGAATGGATTGGCAGTGATTTTTGGAACGCTTCCAATACACTAATTCGTGGGCAAATATTTACCTCACTTCGAAAGCATGTGCACTATTTGCCTTTCCCTGCAAATCGTGGTCAGACCAACAACAAAGACATTGCCAAGCCTTACAAACATTATTCCCTTCACCAGCAGGCAACACTATCATGACATCAAATCAGAAGTCGATATGAAAAAAAAAAAAAAAAAAAAAAAATTATGGTAAAGTAATGGCATGCGTACATAAATACGTAATCACCATAATGGGAACTTATGAAAGAAGAGATATCAAAGTTGGGAGGATAAAAATCTCATTAAAATCTTCATGATCATTGATAAAATGTTAATGTCTCCCTAGCTGTGAACTCACCTCCATGTTTTCAGCCAGCTCAAAGCAGGAGGGGCTGAAAAAGCATTGCTGAAGGACATGGCTTGATTTGGAAGAAAACTGAAGTTGGCAAAAGATCAGTTCAGTTACTCAAGGAAACGTCACTGCGTTCAAACACATCCGCTACACCACACTCTCCCCAGGGAGAGCAGCCTGAATTTCTCACAGAGAAATCAGTTGTGACAAAAAGCAATACCATGCAATACAAAACATGACGGGCGCCATAGCCGAATGGTTAAAGCGTTGGACTTTCGATCTGAGGGTCTCGGGTTCGAATCACGGTGACGGCGCCTGGTGGGTAAAGGATGGAGATTTTTACGATCTCCCAGGTCAAGATATGTGCAGACCTGCCAGTGCCTGAACCCCCTTCGTGTGTATGCGCAAGCATAAGATCAAATACGCACGTTAAAGATCCTGTAATCCATGTCAGCGTTCGGTGGGTTATGGAAACAAGAACATACCCAGCATGCACACCCCCGAAAACGGAGTATGGCTGCCTATATGGCGGGGTAAAAACGGTCATACACGTAAAAAGCCCACTCGCGTATATACGAGTGAACGTGGGAGTTGAAGCCCACGAACGCAGAAGAAGAAGAAGAAATACAAAACATTATACAGAGTCTGATTACATCCATCTACAAAGCAGATGCCTGACCAGCTAAAAGAGACACAGGTCCCATGGCTTTTTACGCCATCAGGGCAGCGAATTCATATCAATCGTGTCAGGGCTCGGCATTGGAAGCCGGGGTCCAATACTCTGACGGATAAATCCGTGCTGGTCACAGGGGTTTTTCCTACCTCTTATTTTAGTTATGGTTTTCCAATACACAACAGTGGGAAGGCTTGATACGTCTGCTTTAATTATTCTTGAGGAGCAAAACCTAAGAATACATTGTATGATGATCATTCCAGGATGTTATTTGTTGGCGACACCTTTCATAAATTTTGATGACGCTTTCAAAATAGACGGCGAACGCAGTCTAGAATAACTGGCGTGAAACAGCTGCTTGTTGCTTTAAGAGAGAGAGAGAGAGAGAGAGAGAGATTTTGTCACCCATGATGTCAGTAAGAAGCTATACAAATCGTTTACGACAATACGTTTAGTGCTTGCTGTGTCAGATAGTTCATTAGACGAGAAAGGAGGCGAGGGTGACAAACAGGGCGTTGGGGATGGGGGCAGACTAGGGGGGGAGGAAGGAAGGGGTTGTTGCAGATCTAGAATTTGCAAGCAAAGAAGAACATCAGTGCAGGAGGCCGAATTTCGCCCAGGCCAGGGTGGGGTGGAGAGTGAGGATCGAAGAGTGGGTGTGAGCGCGGAACGTGAAACGTTTGGCCAGCGTGACGTGAAACATTTGGCCAGCGTGGGTTTAGCAGTGCACGCACACATTAAAACAAAGGGACCAGCTTTCATCTGCAGGCGAGTTACGAACAGTACCGACTGACTTCTCGGCACTGTATGCCTAATGGGTCACTGTTAAACTCTTTGATGTTGTATAGAAGCAAGCATGAAGCGAGTGGGCGTGGCACAAGCATGCGTGGCGGCACTTTAAGGATGTGTGTGTGTGTGTGTGTGTGTGTGTGCGCGCGCGCGCGCGCGAAAGTGCATAATCATGAGATAGTTTGTGTAAAATACCAGAAGTTTGGATCGTTAATTCAGGACTTTGTGGTATAGAGACATTTATTTGTTACTTTTTGTTACTTTTCATATTTTTGTTTGGTTTATCTGAGCTGTTTTAACTGACAATCGATAACATATCCTTTTATATCCAGAAATAATCTAAGATTTGTTTATCGCGTATTTATTGTCCACATTTCTAACCAGTGTGTTAAAAAAACAACAACTTCAATCTACTAAAAATTGATAATCTATTTATTTTCCTTAATGAAACGTATTGGTTATGCACTGCATACTTTCTTGGTGTAATTCGTGCGATATATATATATATATATATATATATATATATATATATATATATATATATATATGCATATCCTATAATTATTACTCTAAGCAACCAAAAATCACTGTGCAAACAGGCAACAAAAGCTGGAATAATGCGTGGCACTGAAGGTTTGAAAATAAAAAGTTCCTGCATTAGAAACGGTAATAAATTTGATATTTAAAGAAGTGCTCGTCATTGCAGCTTCGAGAAGCTGTAATTCTTCAGTCTGATCAACAAATATGTATATCCCAATCATAGCAGTAAGTTTCCTTTTCACAGAAACAATCCCCCCCCCCCCCCCCCCCCCCCCCCCCCCCAACGCCTTCCTCAGCAGATATGATGCAGGGAAGTCTTGGGCTGGACAGACAGTGAGTGAACTGAGTGTCAGTGGTGCGAGTCCACCGAAATGTATACCGACGACGGACGCAATCGCCGAGTGGTTAAAGCGTTGGATTTTCAATCTGAGGGTCCCAGGTTTGAATCTCGGTAACGGCGCCCGGTGTGTAAAGGGTGGAGATTTTTCCGATCTCCCAGGTCAACATGTGTGCAGACCTGCTTGTGTCTGAACCCCCTTCGTGTGTATACGCAAGCAGAAGATCAAACACGCACGTTCAGTTACAGATTCTGTCACCCATGTCAGCATTTGGTGGGTTATGGAAACAAGAATATAGCCAGCATGCACATCCCCGAAAACGGAGTATGGCTGCCTACATGGCGGGGTAAAAACGGTCATACACGTAAAAGCCCACTCGTGTACATACGAGTGAACGTGGGAGTTGCAGCCCACGAACGAAGAAGTATACCTACTGTACGAGAAAGGTCAAACTTTCGATTCTGGTGGAGCATTGGAAACTTTGGCAATATCCATAAATTTTGTATTTGTATTTCTTTTTTTTAAATTTTTTATCAGAACAGATTTCTCTGCGTGAAGTTCGGGCTGCTCTCCCCAGGGAGAGCGCGTCGCTACACTACAGCGCCACCCCCCCCCCCCCTTTTTTTTGTTGTACTTTTTCCTGCGTGCAGTTTTTTAATTCTTTATTTGTTTTTCCTATCGAAGCGAATTTTTCTACATACTTTTGCCAGGAACAACCCTTTTGTTGCCGTGGGTTCTTTTACGTACGCTAAGTGCATGCTGCACATGGGACCTCGGTTTATCATCTCATTCGAATGACTAGCGTCCAGACCACCACTCAAGGTCCAGTGGAGGGGGAGAAAATATCGGCGGCTGAGCCGCGATTCGAACCAGCGCGCTCTTATTCTCTCGCCTTGCTATGCGGACGTGTTACCTCTAGGCCACCACTCCACTGGAACTGGAGACTGGAATGGATAGTGTTCACAACAAGGTGTGGATGTTCACTCCGGCCTACTAGCTGTATCGGTAATCTGATAATCTTTACCAGTCGTTTCATTCAAGTTTTTATATGTATCGCCGGGCAATCAGATAACATTTACCAACGTTTCATTCAAGTTGTTATATGTACTGTATCGATAATAATCTTTACCAAAGTTTCATTCCAGTAGTTTTATGTATCGATAATCAGATAATCTTTACCAACGTTTCATTCTAGTTGTTATATGTATCGGCAGAATGATAATCTTTACCAACGTTTCATTCTAGTTGTTATATGTACTGTATCGATAATCAGATAATCTTTACCAACGTTTCATTCTAGTTGTTGTCTCCGCATTCACAAGCATTGCCGCTGGTAGTGGTCGAAGTTGCGATACGAGAAAAAGGTGGATGAGCCCGCGCTGAGAGCGACGCTGGAGCTAAGAAAGCACTTGGGAGCTCCCCAGCCGGAGTGTTTCAAGTTGATGCTGCGGCAGCTGATGTTGCTGGCCACGCAACGGTCGAAGCAGTCCTGCAGTGACGTCACGTCCAGTTTTTCGTCATCAAGCCAGAGCAGGTAGTGGTGTGCGTAACGTGTGTAGGAGGTCGTGAGGTTTTCCGCGGCACAGTCTGCAAGTTGTGGAAATAGATTAGAAATAGATTAAACAAATTCTAATTCTTTCATTGCCCCCACACCCCACCCCACCCCAACACCCCAATACCACTGGAGGGGGGGGGGGATATAACATATCCCTCCATGTGAAAGTAGCGCGCGCGTGCACACACACACACACACAAACACACACAGTCAGCGTACTGCGGCTGCCTTCACCTCTACACTCCATCTCGCTCACTACGATCGGCTTCGGATCCACTCTGTTTACGCATACCCAGATTCAACACTCGACTGTTGGCCGCCGTTCTTTCTCTGTCTCTGGACCTTGCAATTGGAATGAACTTCCTCTTTCGCTTCGTCAGGTCTCAGCCACACTCAGCTCTTTCAAGTCTGGCCTTAACCCTTTCGCTGCCAGGAAAATAAGATTTAAGTGAAATCTATTTGCCAGGGTTTTTTCACAAAAAACGGGTATAAATTTTCAAAAAATTCTGTGCTCTTTGTTATTGGAGAAAGACCCATAAAAGTATATATTTTCTGAAAGGTAAATGAATAAAGAATACAAAACACATGCTGGTTTCCCATTTTATATATTTTTAGTGACATGCTGTTGTTTTGAAATCAGTGTTTTGTTTTTTGTCACATTTTCAACTTGTTCATTTCAAACATTAGTCAGGTAATTTGCACAAAAACATCATATTTTCTGGACAAATGGATATCTGCAAACACAAAATCATACTAGAACAACCACAATATATATATATATTTTTTTTTTTTAAGAGATAGATACACAATACATTGTGACTTCTCCAAGTGATAAGATGGATGTGAGGCCACGCCCCCTCAGTCTCCACCCCCCTCCTCCTCACCCCTCTCACACGGTCACTTGATTCAGTTCTCATCAGACCGTGTTGGCTGCGTGCCAAGACTATCGCTCTGCTGCTAATTCGGTCATCTGTCGTCTGCTAAGATCTGTACAGCCGGCATCACTCACTGACAGTCGCATCGTGGCCACTCTCTTCATTATTCATTTATTCTCTATCAGATCGTCCTATAAATGTTCATCTCTATCTTCTCCTTCGAATTTACGCTTCAATTCTTTCTGAGCATCAGCTAAAGAAAGAAATCATGGTTGATTTAGTTCGTCACGATCGCATGTCTTGAGCACGGCGTCAGTCCGACATTTTGTTGAGCGAGCGAGGAGAGAAGTCAGGCAAACACTTGGACAGTGACCCAACCAAAACGTTCAAATAAAGGACTGCTTCATGACGTAGATGGGGTTTCTAGCTATGAATAGAATCTAGAGAGATTCCCCAGGCTAAAGCTACCACTATTTTTGCCAAGGAAGTGAATGCAAACCAGGGAAAAGTCAGAATGTTTCGATGACGAGTTATCTCGTCATGCAGGCAGCGAAGCATACATGCTTGCCATGACGAGTTATCTCGTCATGCAGGCAGCCTAGGGGTTAAAACCCACCTCTTCCCAAAATAGCCTCTCTTGCCCTGCTTATTCCTTGTCTTTAGTTTCTACAGTTTTAGAGTTATGCATGCGTGTGAATGACTGGTGCGAAAGCACAAGATTCAGCGCTATATAAATTCCATTATTATTATTACTGTTTGTGGCTACTCAGCTGGAAGAAGAAGATTATGATGAGGTTCAAGGAGGTGTCAAAGCGTGCGGACTGGTGCACACAACTCAGCTGGAAGAAGAAGATTATGATGAGGTTCAAGGAGGTGTCAAAGCGTGCGGACTGGTGCACACAACTCACCACAGAGCCTGGGAGACGGCGAAGGAGTTTCAGTTTCAGTTTCAGTTTCACTGAGTAGCCAGTCAAAGAGGCGTCACTGCGTTCGGACAAATCCATATTCGCTACACCACATCTGCCAAGCAGATGCCTGACCAGCAGCGTAACCCAACGCGCTTAGTCAGGCCTTAGGGGAGGGGGGGGGGGGGAAAAAAAGAAGAAGATAAATACATAAAAAACGAACTACTACTACTACTAATAATAATATGTATAAGGCGCAAAAACTTGATGAAGTCAACTAAAAGCGGGAAAAAAAAGAAAAAAAAAAGAAAAAAAAAGAGAAAAAAAAAGAAGAAGAGAAGAAAAACTATTAAAAAAAAAAAAGAAAAAAAAAGAAAAACAAAAACTAAAAAAAAAAAAAAAAAAAAAAAAATTGTGTGTGTACTGTAATCAGCTGTCATTCACAGGAAACTAGTCAGCGTGAAGTTTAAGTGTGTGATACGAAAAATATATGATATTAAAAAGGAAAATTTTTTTTAAAGCTTCTAAGCTTGATTTGCCCCTACACTACCACCACCACTTCAACTGTAAAAGAACACAACGGTAACCCCCAGCAAACTTATACAGAAAAGTTAGCCTTGAAAAGGGGCGGAGGGGGGGGGGGGGGCAATTTTTTTCTTCTCTCACTCTCTCTTCATCCCCCCCCCCACCCCCGGCTATCTGATCTCCCTTCCTCTCTCCCTCCTTCCCACTCCCCCTGCCCCCCGCCTCTCTCTCTCTGTGGGTATATGTGCAAATATATACATAAGGGTGTGTGTGTTTGGGGATGAGTGTGTGCATATGTGTGTGGGTGGGTGGGTGTGAGTGTGTGACAGTGTTCCCTTCATTATATTTTTTATGATGATGATGATGGTCCGTTGATTAGAATTATAATTATCATTAGTAGTGGTAGTAGTGGTGGTAGCGGTAGTAGTAGTATTTACCATTGTTATTATTGTTGTGTCTTATCGTTTCTGTTTTTGTTGTCACAAGGACAGACTGGAAGACTAGGCAATGCCAAAAAACCTTAATCCTTGAGTAATAAAGTTTTTGAGTCTTTGAATCTCTCTCTCTCTCTCTCTCTCTCCTTACCACGAACACAAGCGCCCGTAGAGATGGAATAGTAGTAGCCGGGGCTGCAGACACAGGTGCCACTGTAGCAGGCGGTGTTGTTCTGTTGTGCCGAGCAGTCTTCATGAGATGAGCAGCTGCTGTTCAGCATGATCGCTGGAACCAACAGTGATCGAAGAATTGTCACCGCGATACAGTTTGCTAATGTTCTGACGGAACTCTCTCTCTCTCTCTCTCTCTTTCTCTCTCTCTCCACACACTGCACTTTGTCCTTTGTTGTCCAGCTTTGAGGAATATTCGAGAATCATTTATTAAACCTAATTATTATAGACAACCAAATATGTTTAAATTGAACTTGTTAATGTCTTCAACCTCCTATGAAATTGTTAGAAACCTTGCTTTGTATTTATATAAAGCTTTACAAGTCCGAGAAACTATTACGTCATGAAAACACTGTTAAGTTGCTAGGCTAGTTTTCATTTGAACTTATGTTATATCGAGTTTTCTATGTATGTTGTATTATGTGAAATGTTTTTTTTTGTTTTTCTCTGTTTTTCATTATAGTCTGTTCATATACCCCTTCATTAGGGGCCTTGGCCTATATGAATAAATCATCTTGAATCTCTGCACACACACGCGCGCGCGCGCTTGTTGGTTTTATTATGATATACTTATGCTTCCTTCAATCTCTCTTGCAGACTATCCGCCTTCCCTTTTCCAGTTCCATCTTAAACCAGCAACACTATTCCTATATCCTCCGTGTGTGTGTGTGTGTGTGTGTGTGTGTGTGTGTGTGTGTGTGTGTGTGTAGGGGGGTGGTAGTAACATGGAGAAATATATTGCAAACAGAAAGTGTGCGTGCCCCATGGTGCGTGCGTCAGTGAGTGCGTGCCCAGTGGGAGCGTGTGGGTGTGCGTGCGTGCGTCAGTGAGTGCGTGCCAGTGCGTGTGTGTGTGCGTTCGTGTGTGTGTGTGTGTGTGTGTGTGTGTGTGTGTGTGTGTGTGTGTGTGTCACTCCAGTGTATAAAAATCCCCAGAAAGTTAGCCTACGTATTTGAACCAAACCCACACCCACCACAGCCAACCAACAATGATCAAACTTTAAACCAAGCTTCGTTCTGTACCCAACTTTAAAACAACAACGGACTGACAGACATGCGTACAATCGTGTGACGTCACTTCATGTGTTCCGGGGGACGTGTTTTGTTCTGAGCTGCTGCTGCTGCTAATGCTGCTGCTGCTTGCAGCTGTTGATGATGCAAGATCGTCAGTCTGCCCTTCAGACTGCTCTACATCCGAACCGTTGATCCATCTTGAAATGACGCTGAAGAAAACTACCCCAGGCATCACAGCGTGCTGTCCAAATTTCAGACGCTCAACGTTTTCGTAGTATGCGCGGCAAAGGTAATTGTTTCCCCCCGAAGGTTTTTTCTGAAGAGTGAAGACGGAGCATTTGGAATCTGTTATGCAGAGCACAGAGCATTCTCGCAAACTTCTGCTATGGGTTTCCCAAAGGACGCAGTCCTGGAACACCCTGTCCATCAGGGTGTGATCTCTCCTGGTCACCGCAGTCTGGATGTACGCCAACGATATCCACGGACTGGCGGCAGTCATTAGGACGAGAAGAAACGTGAGCATAATTGTCCCGGCGACTGACGGGTCTGTGAGAGCGAAACGAACAAGGAATGAAATCAAGTGCCGCCAGATATTCGCGAAGGTGATAAGCTTTTGTTCAGAAGCTAAAACATCGCAAACTATCGGACGACGTTGATAACAGGTGATATTATGACCACAATGTCGACACACTGATGCAAGCTTTACGGTTAGTTATGAAATAGCTATACTAGTACCAATACCGAGTGATAATAACAGCAGAACAACACTCCTAACAATCGAAAAAGCGATATCAATATTCGAATTATGAGCCCAGAAATTCATAAACATCAAAACTGGTTCCAATGACGGAGTTCACACTTCACGAGCGGGAAGGCAGAAAGTTTGTTTCTGGTTAGTGGGAACAAGTTGCATGGTGCTTTCCACCGCCAGGCACAAAAGACAGTCTGATCAAGTCATAACTGAGCTGTTCCTTATAAAAGCCATCAGGAGGGAAACGCGCCTTTGTCGTGAAGAAAACAACAAACCTTAGAAACTGATGTGGGTCACGCGACAGCGCAGTATTTTTCGTTGACATGTTCACCCTTGCTTGTCCTTGGGTTCCGGTTGGGATGGCTTTTGTGAAAGACGGAGAATATCGGCTGATCTGGAAGCTTTTAGCTGATGACGTTGGTACCAGCTTTCAGCAAACACACAAACAAACAAACAAAAAAAAAACGCCTGGATGAACTAACTAAAAAGTGTCAGTTTGTGGCAGTCTGCAAAAAGTGATTTGTTCCCTTCTTTATGAATTCTGTCTTCTTTCTTCTTTCTTTTTTTCTCACAGTATTTTCTACGAGAATAATCATCAGATCTCGCACGAACGACGGGTTTGTGTCCTTGTTACTGGAAAGGATTTAGGGTGGTCGTAGTATATATAGAAGGGAGAAGGAAATGGTATCTCAATATAAATGGTCGTGAGTCCCGTTGGATTTTATCGGTCAACGTTGCATAGTCATTAATCTAATCGATATTGTGTAAGTAATACGCAAATCCCATCGTTTACAATTTCTTACGAGTTATTTTGAACTGATTATGTATTATATTACTATTACTGGTCGTTTCATATTTATTATGTTTGTCAAAACATTACAACTGTTAGAAGACTATATAAATATTCCATACCATACTCCAAAATACTTGGTGGAACAATCGGTTTTGAAGCTTGCGAAAATTGAAAAGAAAGAAAACGGTTTGTTTCTTCAGTACCCCATCAAATGCGGTCTGGATCATCTGCCTGCAGATATGCTCAAACTGTGCTCAAATGGGCTTCTTCCAGTTACCGCAAAGATTGTAATCATCTTTCTGTCAACAGGCTCCTTTCCTGAAGATTTCAAACACGCCCTAGTTACACCTTTACTCAAGAAACCTGGTCTTGACAAAGAAAACCTGAAAAAACTACAGACCTATTTCAAATTTACCTTTCTATCAAACTTACTCGAAAGAATAGTTTTACGTCCACTCCTCAGTCATTTGTCATCCAATGACCTTCTTGAGGTGTTCCAATTTGCTTATAGACAGAATCACAGAACCGAGACAGCCCTCTTACACATGTCTAACACATAATTGTCCTGTGCAGACAAGAAAGAAATCTCAATTCTGTGTCTGCTCGATCTCTCGGCAGCTTTTGACACAATAGATCACGATATTTTTCTTGACCGTCTTCATCACACTTTTGGAATCTCTGGTACAGCCCACGCTTGGTTCATATCCTATCTTTCCAATCGCACTCAGAGAGTGTTCATCTCAAGTTCTCATTCTGAATCCAGACCTCTTACTGTTCGATATGGTGTTCCCCAAGGGTCTGTTCTTGGTCCAATACTATTCAGTTCCTGTCCGACATCATCAGTGAACATCAATGTGATTTTCACATGTTTGCAGATGACACCCAACTCACAGAAGCTTCTTCCCCAAGTTCTTTTACTATCCTTCGCAAAAACATGGAGATGTGTTTTGTTGCAGTGAAGGAATGGATGCTGATCAACAAGCTCAGACTCAGTTATGTCAAGACAGAAGCCATGCTCGAAGGCTCTAGGTCTGTACTTAGTCATGTCTCGGACCATTCCTTGGTTGTCTGCAATGCTGTTGTCAACTTTCAAATTTAAACTTCTGTCAGAAACCTGGGTGTATACTTTGATTCAGCTCTGTCCATGCCAGTAATTTATGCAAAACTGCAAACTTCCAACTGAGAAAAATCCGTACCATTCGACCATATCAGACTGTTGAAGCAACCTCCCAGCTTGTCTGTTCCTTGATTCTCAGTCGCATTGACTACTGCAATTCACTACTCGCTGGTTTGCCCTCTGATCTGTTATCACGCCTTGAGATAATCTTGAACAATGCTGCCAGATTCGTTCTCAAAAAGGATCATGTTACCCCTCTCTTGTGTCAACTGCACTGGTTGCCCATCCAGTATAGAATTCAGTACAAAATTGGCATGTTGGCTTATCGCCACTTCGAAGGCTCCCTCCCAACTTACTTATCTTCTGTCCTTCATATTTACACTCCATCCCGTTCTCTCAGGTCTTTTGGAGAGAAGCTCATTCAAGTTCCCAAAGGCTCTTCAAAGACATTCGGTCAAAGGGCTTTGCAGCATCAAGCACCTTTTGTTTTGATTTCTCTTCCCCTGGGTCTCCGGCACTCACCAATGGCTGCCACATTTACTTGATCATCAGTAAAAGATGAATTCCATCATCAGGACATTACGGCGACGCTTACTATCAAGGACGACCGCCACACTCAACCCAGAGAGCAGCAAAGCCGCTGGTGGACTTCGCACCGGTCACAACAGACTGAACAAATTCATGTACCCATTAAAGTATTAAAAATTTCAAAACTAAAAAAAAAAAAAAAAAAAAATCATGTACCGAAAACTGAAGCTGCCTTCTTGTTGTTCTTGTCAACATGATCACCATCATTAACATCCTATCATCATTATTATGATTATGATTATTATGGTTGTTCTTGTCAACTTGTGACATGATCACCATCATTAACATCCTACCATCATTATTATAACTTTTTTTTCAGCAATTGTACCATTATCATCATTTCCGATTGTCACTGTTGTTCAGTATCATTATTGTCATCATCAACATCATTGATATAGATTTTTTTATTATCAGTATTGTTGATCATCATCTTCATCACACACACACACACTAATCAAAGCCAGTCACCTCGATTAAGTGCGACGTACTACTCAGCAGACATTCGTGCAACGTGAATGTTCTTGCGTTCCCACCACAGGTATAAAGCGACCAGCCTCAGCTGATTAATTCGACAATGTTCCTTATGGAAGTAGAAACCCCGTAGCAGAATGGCGTCTTTTGATTAATCTCTCAAAGGCAGCATCAGTGCAGTAACTGGACAGATATTTGCCGAACACAGTCCGGACTTGTGGAAATCACTCTCTCTTTTGTGCCCCTCAGTCTCAATCCCTCAGGCCGGGCCAGTCGATTCATGTCACTCACTCTTAAGGTTGAGCTGAAATGAACTCGCTGGCAAAGTGTCCTAGTGAGATTTCGCACCGGTTAACATGAACAACTAAATGTACCGAAAACTGAAGTGAAAATTGATGTGTGCTGGAAAAAAGATACGTAACTTTTCTCCCCGTTAGCGCCCTCACCCCTCCGACCCCCAGCGCCCTCCCCCTCCCACTGTTCGCCTCAACCGAGTCCGTTCCTATCGTCGCCTTTGAGTGGTCATTCGTAACAACTTGCTTTTTCCTTATTATCGCAGGCGACAATAATTACCGTCGTTCCGGCGTTCGGCGGAACATGTTATCATCTGCACATACTGTCGCTGGCGACAATAAATGGTGCTGAGTCTCACGGGACATTTTGTCGCCAGTCTCCAGAGCAAACTCTGAGACGACACTGGAGATTATCATAATAATTATCATAATGATCCGTCAGTGTTAATCGTAGTATGGATAAGATCCACTAAGGTCGGGATCAGTGTGTGTGTGTGTGTGTGTGTGTGTGTGTGTGTGTGTGTGTGTGTGTTTGCTGTGAGAATACCTGAAGCATCCGAGACAAACGAAAGAGCAGATGAACTGGCCACGGTGAGAGAGTCCACACTGACAGAGCAGCCCTACTCACACTGGCACCTCAGACATCGAGAGAAAAAGACCATAATCGAGACTATGATGAAGCTCAGTGTGGTGAGAGTTAACTGCACCCCTCACTCCCCCAGCCTCCAAGAACATGTCACGCTGTCGTGGCCCTGCTGTGCCGGGACGCAAGCACAACCACCAGCTGAGTTGATACACTGAACTGCCTCACAAGAAGACATTTTAGTTTGGCTCTCTCCCCATGAATACCCTCTCCAATAAAAAAAAAGATATAAACATTTATATTGTTTATGTAAATGTTTTGTGGTGGTATCACATACTCTGTTCTTTCAATGTCTCTGTTACTGCGCGAGTGTGCAAGCATAGGCATAGATTCCGGGAAAAAGATTTCCTGCTACAGTTGTCTCCTCTTTGTTGACATCATGGCTGACCCGACGATATCGATGGGCACCGCAAATATTGCGAAATATGCATGCATGTAAATCCTTTCATGTATTCTCCCAATAGAAGTTGAGCAATATACATCCATAGCAAACAGTGCCGACAGTGAAACTTCCAACATGTCTGCACGTTATTCAAGACTTCCAACCGAGGACACGATGGAATCTGGGTTTGGGTTTGGTTCAACTGGTGGGTCAACCTTCGATTATTCGTCGGTGTTCACGTTTTCCAATGGTTCATCCAGGAATTATAAATCTGCGTTTACGTATTCGACTGACAGTAAAATTCAGCTGGAAAGTGATGTGCAGTTTGAAAGCGGTACGTTTTTCTTGATATCTTAAAGGCGCAGTGAGCGAGTGTGTGTGTGTGTGTGTGTGTGTGTGTGTGTGTGTGTGTGTGTGAGAGAGTGAGAGTGAGAACGAACGAATCGTTTTAGAGAGAGAGAGAGAGAGTGCGTTTGTGTGTGTGTGAGAGTGCGTTTGTGTGTGTGTGTGTGTGTGTGTGTGTGTGTGTGTGTGTGTGTGTGTGTCGTGGTGTGTACTCATACACGTATATGATGACTATATCACTACATGTGCATGTGCTTCACATCTTTTCAATAAGGATATTAGATGAAACAAAAGCTTAAATAGTAAAGAAGTGAGGAGAGGGGTGGGCAGTACGGGAAGTGGGGTATGGGAGTTGTGGCAAGTGTATATATATATATATATATATATATATATATATATATATGGTGTGTGTGTGTGTGTGTGTGTGTGTGTGTGTGTTTCATGCATGTGTGGAGGTGTTTGATGATTTCTTACTGCTTTAATACTTATCCATTTTAAGAATATGTTTAGATCTGAAAAAGGAATACAATCCCTAATCTATTTTTTAGGACTGTCAGATTCAGGAAAAAAGTCAAACATTAAGAGTTGGTTGATGAAAAATGTCCATGAACAGAATGTCTGAAGGTTTATGGTGCTGATTCAGTCACAAAAATGTTTAGAGTTGGTAACAGGTAAGTGATGGGATCTAAACCAGAAGTACTCTCGAGAATTGCCCAAACAACAATGGCACTCAACAAGCTGAACACCATCTGGAACAACAAAAACATCGCTCTCAGCTCAAAAATCAGACTGATGCATTCCCTGGTTATATCAATATTGCTCTACGCCTGCGAGACTTGGACCCTGACTGCGGACATCGAGAGAAGAATCCAAGCTGTCGAGATGAGATGCTTTCGTAGACTACTTGGCATCTCCTACAGAGACCACATCACTAACACGGAAGTGAAGAACAGAATCAAGCAAAGTATTGGACCCTACGAAGACCTTCTGTCCATAGTGAAAAAACGCAAACTTAGGTGGTATGGACACATCTCCCGATCATCTGGTCTTGCCAAAACGTTCCTGCAAGGCACCGTACAAGGAGGCAGAAGGAGAGGACGGCAGAAGAAGAGATGGGAAGACAACATCCGGGGGTGGACAGGCTTGACGCTCGGTGACGCCCTGAGGAAATCAGAAAACCGTGAAGAGTGGAGAGGGGTGGTGGCCAGGTCAGCAGCGGTGCCCCAACGGTCTGAACCCAGACTACGGGAGAGGTGAAGGTGAAGGTGAAGTGATGGGCGCAATAGTCGAGTGGTTAAAGTGTTGGACTTTCAATCTGAGGGTCCTGGATTTGAATTTCAATAACGGCGCCTGTTGCGAAATGAGTGCAGATTTTTCTGATCTCCCAGGCCAACATAAGTGCAGACCTGCTTGTGCCAGAACCCTCTTCATGTGTATACGCAAGCAGAAGATCAAATACGCATGTTGAAGATCCTGTAATCCATGTCAACATTCGGTGGGTTATGGAAACAAGAACATACCCAGCATGCACACCCCTGAAAATGGAGTATGGCTGCCTACATGGCGGGGTAAAAACTGTCATACACGTAAAAGCCCACTTGTATACAAGTGAACATGGGAGTAGCAGCCCTCAAACGAAGAAGAAGAAAAAGGTAACAGGTAAGTAAAAAAATTATGTGATGCTTTTGAGCATCACACTTTTTTCACAGGAAAGAATACATTAAAGTCTGATATTTTGTTCACAAATGTGTGGAATATTTTTAGTATTTTTTGTTAAGTTTTCTATCTGGAGCTACACATGAGGGATGCTATTTTTCTGTCCATGTGGAAATGATTTTTTTGTTGTTGCTTTCCTAAGTTTATGTATTATTCATCATATTTTGTTTGGGAACTTTGAAAGTGCTCCCAAGCAGTTTTTTTATTTTTATTTTCATTTTTTTAAATATGATTCTACTTACTCAGGAACTGTAGAATTTTTGCAAGGACAGAGGAAGAACCATATGAACTGATTCAGAACATCACTTTGCTCTTTGTTTCATTGGCCTAGATACTATATCGTTACATGTTCTCTGTCCCTGGTTTTGCTCATTTAGTGTATTATCATCCAGAGAAACAAGTGTGTTTGACTTGGAATGCAATTTTGTATCATTTTATGCTATGAATGATTACATATCTTTCACATGACTATATTTTACTTAGTTTTTAATGTATTTCTGTTTTTTTCCTTTCACTCCATGTTCATGTTAGTCTAACATAAAGCATGGGTAGGCTGTCAAGGCCTGATCAGGGCATTGGGTTTATGTCAAGGTCAGGCATCTGCTCCTTTTTTTTGTGTGTGGCAGATGTGGTGTAACGTATCAAAGTGTATACTATACATGTGCCAGCAGCGTAGATATGAAAAAGGTTTCAAAACCAAGCTTGTCCAAAAAAACAAAGCAAAAGTTTGTACATTTCTCTGTTCAAAAGTTGCATGTAGAAAACAACATGAAATGTCTGGGGGTTTTTTTTATGTGTTTTTTTTTTCAAACTGCGTAATGTCAAGCCTCCACCGTAAAAGGGATGATTTACACAGAGTTCTGAAACTCTTTAATTTGATGTGCATTAAATGATTAATACAATTAAACTAGTGTTTTTGACACTGACACCATAAAATAGCTTTTCATTAAAAACCAAAATGGCATTTTTTGTGGAAAAAAGTATGGTTTCTTTCTTTTATAAGATATTATGATAAAATGATGTGTGTGTATATGTTAATACTCAGTACGTGATGCTACTTGACAATGTCCAATGTTTTTGAAAATTCTGAAAAGTCCTTTGTCCTTCCACCCACACACTCCTCCTCCAAGGGCAGGTTATCACAAATCATATCCAGATAGTCTAGGCTATAAAATTTAAAGTCAAGGAAAGAGTGATAGGGAAGTTGTGTAACAGGTCCCCTTGTTTTGCTTAGTTTTCAGTTTCAAGGAGGGGTCAAAGCATGCAGAATAATCCATATGCACTATGCCACATCTGCTCTAAAAAAAAAAAAAGAAAAAAAAAGATGCCTGATCTTCACAAAACCCCAATATATATGCTGATCAGGCCTTCGGAGCCTGCCCTCAGTTTGTGTAGAACATTAACATATGAATTATAATGCAGGGAAGAAAAAAAAGTGCATCCACACATGCACACACATTGACAGGAGTGTAGAAATGCACAATCATAAACAGACAGAGAAGAGAAATACAAAATGCATGTGCGACAATTTTCAGTCTCACAAACAGCAAGGCCCAATCCTGAACCGACAAATTTACGTACCCAAGCCCCACACCAAAAATACACACACACACCCACCCTCCAAACACAGATACGCACACACAATGACATAAATACCTCATGTCAGTTTTCAAAGTACATCTGCCTGAATTTAGAATTCTGCTTCTGCAGAGCTGCAGCATGAGGGAGAATCCAGGAACACCTGTTTCTCAAGGTCATGTCAAAATTGATGCAATAACAAACGTTGCATGGACCTGATCTTTTTCTGGTCTGTCTGACCACTTTCACGTTTCCTGGATTCAAAACACATTTATGTTTTTAAGTTTACAATGGCATACAGACCACTGAGAATTTTGTTCATCTCTTCCACATAACAGTCATCCTCATAAGCAAGCAGCACACTGGCACCAGAACTGACACTGCTGAAACTTGAAAAGTTGGGAGTGGAAGCGGCAGCGCTATCCTCAGTCTCTCCAACTTCAGTCTCAAGACAGGTTGTCACTGTTGTTAGGAGATTCTGATTCCAACTTTGAAGTGGGGCAACATGTTTTTTTTTTTGTTTTTTTTTAAAGAGAAGAAATTATAGCTGTTTGCCACCGCTAGTTTCTCCTTTCCAGATTTCCCAGCAGGTCAGAACAGTCTTCCCCCTCTTCTCCAAGGAACAGTTTACACTGGAGACAGGCTGTAGGAGATGGCACTTACCAGTGGAGATGTGTTCCTCGGATTCCAATTTTCAGTTTTTGATGCATAGTTTCTGCTCTGAGGGCCTTGACTCTCTCTCTCTTGACTCCAAATTTCTTGCATAAATGCCGGAGGAGATTTGTAATGTCTGGAGCTGTCTGACAATCCATTGTGGGGTCTCTACTTTTCTCTGCTTTTCTCTACTGCTTCTTCCTTTTTGTAATTATCTATTTTCTTTCCCATTCTCAACAACAGCCTGCGTCTTTTTTTACTTTATTTATTATTTTTTGCTGCCCCATCATCTGCACCGTTTCAGTGGCATTACTTTGGTGGTGTTCGTTACTCCATGTTATGATTTAACGTACTTAGGACACCACCTACTAAGCTTCCTACTGACCACAATGATGGCTTAGTCGCAGAGGCAGACTGAATGAGCGTCTCCCCCAGAGTGGATCCCTTCAGTGGCAGTGCCCCATGAATCCGCTGACACTGAAGACCTTGACAAGACTCACCCCAAGCGTGGGAGTGAGGGGGTATCAAAACTGAGGTCACCATGGAAGTAGCACTTGAAAGGCCACATAATCGATGATGAAGAGGGAAGAGAATAACGATGACGATGATAATGACAATGCTGCTATGGAAGTCCATTTCGGTTTGGGACTACAGGGCAAGGCTGTACTCTACGCTAACTGTCAAAATGATACCCCAGCGTCAACCAGGTCCGAGAGATACAGACACTTGCAATATTGGTCAGGAAATAAGAGCAACACACCCAAAGACGCATCCGTGAAGTGGTTGATTCTCGACTGTGTGGTCCCAGTCTTCCCATTTGAGCCCATAGCGCACTGAAATCTGGGTAGGGGCCGGCCGCGGGTCGAAAAACCCACCTCCACTGGGATTCGAACCCGCGTCCTCCTAGTCGTCAGTCTGCGACGCTAGCATCATCTTCTGTCGCATGTCTGGATCTTTTCAGGATGTTGAACATCTTCGATCTTATCCGTTTCACACCAAAGGTCTTATTTCTCACTGGCGCAATCCGAGCAATAGCCTACTTTCAGGTACAGGTACATATATATATATATATTCCTTTTAGGAAAAAAACAACAACATTTTTCCATGTTGGCACTGCCGACTGATGGTTCTTTTGCATCTATAACTGCGTTATTTTCTTTGATGACCGAGCTTCCAAGTGGCGACCGCATTCCAAGTCATTTTTCGTCACCATTGTTCATCACGTCGTGAAGTAAAAGGGCATGTGGGTAGGTTCTGGAAGGCAGTATTGTGTTATATTGACATCACCAATGTCGTCACGTTGTAGTTTGACGTCACTTGGAGCTGTTTCTGCTTTTCTTTGTGGGTTGTATTTCGACGATTGAGGCCCCCCCTTCAAGGGGCCTGTTCGTCGTTCTGCAGAGTAAGAACTATAAGTACTTAACAACATGCTGAGCAGGCACATGGAGCTAAGTAAAACTACTACTACTACTACTACTACTTTACCTACCTACCTTTGACATGCTGGTGAGTACAGGGTGGACACATTTTTCCACTGATTCTTTTAGAAATTTATAGAGCGTGTATTACTGACACACTGTCTGACAAGCTGTTTCAGAGGGGAACAACCCTGTTCGAGAATAACTATCATCTAACGTTGCGCCTATGTCGGTTTTTCTGGAGTTTATGAAACTGTCCCCGTAGGTCACTTCTGCAGGCAGACTTAAACGTTCGTAGCTCGACATCGTCGTAGCCTTGAAGTTAAAGGTAATTATATATTCGATCATATTCCAGCGACGGCGCTGGTGTTCTAGTCTTCTAGAGTTTCGGCGCGTGAAAATGGGCAGCAGTGGTGGTATGTTTTCAGCACGACCATTAATTGTCAGCTGCCTGGTAGTCACTAATTCAGAACTGATTGTAACTGGGTCTCTATTTTCCTTCTTTCTTTGTGCTCAGTGGTTGTTTTTCTGTGCATGCTCCTGGCGCGTAGCTCTATTTTGTAATCTCAAACATTTTAGGTGAAGGGGTGATGTGACTGAGGCGTATAAGATTTTGCATGGGCATTATGACTGGAGCAGCACACAAAAGCTTTTTACTTTAGATGACAGTACTCATACTAGGGGACACCTACTAAAAACAGCGTAAAGCATTCACAAAATCAAACCTTTTTTTTCGCATTTATTTACCAGTGTCGTTGTTAATTGTAGAACAAATATGCTCATCACCGCAGGAGTACTTACTAAAGAAAATGTTAGGTATACAGTGGAAGGAATATAGCTTCCAATGAATTTCGCCATTGAAAGCAAGCCATTGCATAACTGCACACTCATGTAAATACTATTTAAAGACAACAACAACAAAAACAAACAAAAACAAAACAAAACAGAAACAACACCCTAAGTTCAGGCAAAAGGCTGAACAAGTCTGAAAGCCGCGACATTGATATGACATAATAATTACGTATATTGGCTTCGCAATAGGTCTTTCTTTCCGATGTTCGCCCTGTCGTGCATTCTGTTAGTGCGCCATCTTCGTATCCGATGACCACAGGCGACTGTAATGGATACGGACAAAAGAAAAATGTGCACAACAAATTGCTTTTTGTTGCGAAAGGCATTTATATCGAGCACGCACGACCACAAATAATCATCCACAATGTGAATGCACGGTGTTTTTTGTTTATTTTTTTTTCTTTTTTTTTTTTTTCCATCCGGCCGTTCAAGGGACTGAACTTTTCAGGGTTTTCGTTTGATAATGCGTTTCTCTTCCCTGACAAACCCTGAAACATCATGGACGGCGAGAAGCTTACTGGAGCAGGCAAACTCGTGTGTGTGTGTATGTGTGTGTGTGTGTGTGTGTGTGTGTGTTTGACAATCAAGCCTGATTGCGACAGCAGGCCAGATTGAGAAAATGAACTCTGAATATTTAGATCTACAAAGATGACAACTGTTTACAGCCTCCCCTCCTTCCTCCTCCTCTACGTCTCTTTTCTTTTCTTACAGTTTCTTTGTTTACTTTGTTTGTGCTGTTTTAGATGAGTTGATGTATTTATGATACGTTGCTTAGTTGTGCCGGAGCGAAAGGTGTCGTTTTGATCAAATCGATATGATTATCGTAACGTGCGCGCTATCCAAGGATATTAGATCTCAAAGTAGCGAGTCTCTCGGTCGTCGTTTGTTGTGTTTTCCTTTCGGGCCTGGGACGGACGGGAAAGGTCCGTGGTCAGTATGGGGGGGGTGAGAACAGAGAGAGAGAGAGAGGGAGAGCTCTGTCCATAAATCATGACAGATGGAGTCAGACAGTGGACAAAAATTAATGTACACATGTATTTCCCATGCAGTGGTTGGTGATGTTAGCAGTTGCTCTTGTTTGTTGGTACAGTTTGGCAAATATGAAGTTTCATTTTTGTGGAAGTGTCAAGAGTTATTGTACACCCGGGGGCCCGTTTTAGTTAGGGTCCAAGATGTCAACACTGATTTTCAAGTCATTTTCTGTATAAGTTATTTTGTCCATTTAACATAAAAATTCAGAAGAACCACAGTAATGATTTAAATTTTCAGAATTTCAAACTGTTTTCTGGTGACTTTTTTTTCTCTTTTAGAATGAGCCTGCAAGGTATAAGTGTTTATTTTTTCGTTTTTTTGTGTTTCTATATTTGTCTGTTTAACATCAGAATGTGCATGAACAACAGCGATGATCTGGATTTTCAAAACTTCAAACTGTTTTTTTGTGACTTTTTTTCAGAGTGAGAAGCCTAGAAAATGCATTTTGGCCCGACCGACTTTGACTTTTGTTGTGTTCAAAGTTTCATGCATCAGTGACTGATCATTGATGTCTAACTTTAATCCTTGACATACATTTTGATAGATGGTCATACAGATCTTGGTAGCAATGTTTTGCTTATACAGACATTCGCAAAGAAGTGCGTCAACTGACCTTTATAGATGCACACATATAATGTATTAACTCTATGGAGATGTAGTTAAATAGTGCGTGTAGTTTTACTGTGATGGGCAAATATGGACATATTTGAAAAATTCAACACACAGAGACAAAGACATACAAATTATATATCACTAGAAAGTTTACCATCTCTTCTTTTAACATTTTAAAACAGTTTTCTCATTAAATGCTGCTAAATATTTTAAAAATATTTTAAATTGAAAAATTGAAAAATAGGTATACTGTACCCACCAGGCATGTCATATCCATCAGCTAATCCACAAGGCAGCATAAGATGATTTTCCCACACAATAAGGTTCCCTGATTCACATGAATCAGTTTGAAGTCAAATGTTGCACAACAAACTGTTAAAAAAAAAAGAAGAAAAAAAAAGAAGATGACAACACTGGTTGGTTATGTAAAGATCGAAATCTCACCCAGTCCAGAAAAGTCACCAACCTTTCACGCCGTTAACGGTCAAGGGGAAATAACTCAGTTTTTCATAGACTGATCCCTCAAGACAGCCTGATTAGTTTCCCTTCAATTGAACACTGCGGAGTGTATGAAAAAAAATTCCGCGATCCGCAGAATCCTACACTACGGCACGTCATTCTGAGCGGGCAGAGCGCCGGCGCCGAAGCACCGGCGCATCTCCAAAGAGTTAATGACATTTTACGTGTGATTGGTTTATAAAGATCTACTTATAATTAAACAGTTTAAGTGCATGCATAACATCCCAACTTCTCAGCTAAATAATGAGAATGAAATAGAAAGAAAGAGAGAGATGGCAGACATATTTCTCTCTTAAACGGAGAGAGAGACTGAGAGAAGCAGAGTTAGATTTAGAACATTGTACAAGAGAGAGAGAAACTAAGACTAACAGTGTTAGATTTATAATGTTGTAATAGAGAGGATCTTGAAAGATGCTCATGAATGTTGGGTTTCAAAATCAAAAGAATGATTTAATATGTAATCAGTAATAATGTCTTTTCTTCTTCTGTGTTGCAGACAGCAGATCATTAATGGACAAAGTCTGCTACGTAATCCTGAATGCACTTGTCTTCTTACTGTTTCTTGTGACTTTCCCTATTTCCGTTTGGTTCGCTATAAAGGTAATTCACAAAATGTTCTGCCCATCTCTGCCTGTCTCTCATCCTTTGTATGTGTGAGTGTGTGTGTGTGTGTGCATGCGTTCGTGCGTTTGGTGTGTGTGATAGTGGTCTCTGAGCTGTAGTGAATGTTGATAATTATGCATGCATTACAATTTACATGTATGCTACAAATAAACCTGTAGGTAGGTAGTGAGTGAGTGTGTGCATTAATGTGTGTGTGTGTGTGTGTGTGCGCGCGTGCGCATGTGTGTGTGTTCATTTGCATACATGCATGCATGTGTGTGGATGTGATTTATAAATGATACTCATAAGGAACATGAAACTTAATCATATAAAAGATTAGATTTAACTGACAATCATTTCTGTTTACTAAGCTTTGATTATTTATTGACATCTGAAATGTGTTTCTTAATGCCACTAATGACAAGTTTTTAACACACTTGACAACACACATTAACACTTAGTTAATGACAGACTTGATTACACTTAATAAGTCCTCCTCCTGCATTCAGCGTCAGCTTATAAACAAATCCATATGGAGAGAAAATAGAAGAGACAGTGTATGTGTTTGATTTATGAATAAAAAAAAAGAAGTTTTTATGTATTTCTTATCTTTTAAAGTAAAATTTGAAATTGATATAAGTATCAAGGCACATTCTGATTTATGCACACAAGCTGACAGACAGACACACAGAGAAACAGACAGACACACACACGCTTACTCACACAAACACACACACACACACACACATGCATACATGCATACACACACACACAAGCACACGCACATACACACACACACACATATATATTTATATGCACGCGCGCACGCGCGCGCGCGCACACACACACACACACACACACACACATGATGGAAATGCCCATTCTGATGTGCTGATACAAATAATTCTCTGCAGATGGTGCCACAACATGAACGACTGGTGGTATTCAGATGGGGTCAGCTGTACAAGGTTAAGGGGCCAGGTATGAGCTGCAAATGGTGATGGAGCTGAAGTGTATATATAACAAATCTTTTTTTATTAAAAAAAAAAAAAAAAAAAAAAAAAAAATTAGATTTTAATTTTCACTTTTTTTTCCACTTCAGTTTGACACACACAGAGTTCCAACTGTACTCTGAAGTCTTCACACAAATATTCTGGTAGACTAGTATGTTACATAATGTTACGAAGTATCACTAATGCAGACTTCTTTTGGACTGATTTTTTTTTTTTTTTCGATTCAGTGGTGCGTCATCTGTTATTTTCACTTACTTTTTTTTTTTCCTTATTTATCCATGTTGTGTGTAATGGTCCAGAGCCAGGCAGGAGCTTCAAATGGGACTGCTCAGTTTGAAAATAAAGTCCGTTAAAATTCAAACGGAATTCTTTGTCGTCAGATAAGTATGGATGAACATTACATCATGTATCAGTTGATGGTAAATTTTTGGAAAGTTGAGTATTATGTTTGCTTAGAGTTACATACTAATCATTATGAAATCATGGAACATGTATATATTTTTTAATGCAGTGTTGTTACAAAAAAAAAGTATCTAGGTTCTATATTAAATTTATCAGAATGTTTAAAGTAGTCTTTGGGAATTTGATACTACAACCATGCCAAACGCAGTAAAATGATTATCTTTGGAACACTCATTCGAAAAGAAATAACAAAATAAATGGTTCAAGGTGTAACTAATAAATTCTGATAGCTTTGAAGGAGGCTTGAGAGTAAAAGCAAAACTATTACCAAGATTCTTTCAGGCACTAAGAATTAAATATAAAGGAAGAGGAAAATCCAGTGATTTTTATCGAAGTTTTGAATGGTTTGATATTAGAAACCATAACAGGATGTCGAATTTACTAATTTCTGTCATACTAAGAGAGATGGTTTTTTTTTTTTATACTATTTACACGAGAGTATCAACTCTCTCTCTCTCTCTCTCTCTCTCTCTCTCTCTCTCTCTCTCATTGTGGGATGGGGTGTGTGTGTGTGCTCAACATTGTAATGGGTCAGAAGGCCTTCTACAATAAAACAGTTTTGAGTTCTGAGTTCTGAGTTCTCTCTCTCTCTCTCTCTCTCTCTCTCTCTCTCTCTCTCTCTCTCTCTGTGTCTCTGCCTTGGCTACCTATATATTTTAACGAAACTGTTTGTAGGTTTTTGTTTTCCTTCTCACAATTCATTGTTTTGATAATGTCAAATGTTCTTAAATGTGTTATTGTAATCTTATGTGTTTTTTTTTAATGCATGTGCGCATGCACGCGCGCACACACACACACACATACACACACACACATATATGAATATATCAAGAGGGTTTCATTAAAGTTAAAGAGATAACAAAGTTTACTATATATATATATATATATATATATATATATATGTATATATATGTACATCTATCTATTGTGTGTGTGTGTGTGTGTGTGTGTATCTGTATCTATGTCTGTTCCTTTGCAGGGATGGTGTTTGTCATGCCATTTGTTGATCGCTGCCACAAGGTGGACGTGCGACTGAAAGCCTTCACTGTTCCTCCTCAGCAGGTAAGTTAGAATGGGGCATGCGCATGTATGTGTGTTTGTGTGTGTGTGTGTGTGTGTGTGTGTGTGCCTTTGTAAAAGAAAGTTGAGTTCAATTTTTATGCTGTTCATATCTTTAAAAAAAAAAAAAGTGTGTGCATTTATGTCTGTATGGTCTTATCATAGTGTTTACATGTAATTTTGACGATTGAGCAGACACAAAAATTTCCCTGTGAGTGTGAGAGATTAATAAAGTGATGTTGTGTTGTGTTGTGTTGTATTGTATTGTATTGTATTGTATTGTACTTTGTATTATATTGCATGGGTTATGCTGCTGGTCAGGCATCTGCCTAGCAGATGTGGTGTAGTGTTTATGGATATGTCCAAAGGCATTGACGCCTTCTGTAGAAACTGAAACTGAAGATGATCATGCCTTCAGTGTCAGATGGTGAAGCGGTGACTGTGGGTCCGGAGGTGACTGCTGAGGCCAACCCAGGCCCGGAAAGCTCACCCACACGTGGGCAACGTGTGTGGGCAGGTGGTGCAGTGGAAGTGGAGGTAGCTCGTGCCTTGCACACGGTGTGTTTCCTCTGAGCCTCTGTGGTGCGACTGTTTCCTGCTGCCGTGCGCTCCTTTAGTCATCCTGCTTTTGCCAGGGTAGGCGCGGTCCAGAGCAAGCGATTCCTGGCATCAGTGTTGAGGTCTTTGAGGGACACTTTGAGGCAGTTTTGAAGCGTTTCTTCTGTGCTTCAACTGCGTGCTTGCCTGGGGGGGTCAGCCCCGGCCATTGTATTGTGCTGTACTGGTGACAGGCGATCTTCTTCTTCTTTGTTTGAGGGCTGCAACTCCCAGGTTCACTTGTATGTACATGAGTGGGCTTACGTGTATGATTGTTAGGCAGTCATACTCTGTTTTCGGGGGTGTGCATGCTAGGTATGTTCTTGCTTCCATAACTCACCGCCGAATGCTGACATGGATTACAGGATGTTTAACATGCGTATTTGATCTTCTGCTTGCATATACTGATACATGAAGGGGGGGTACAGGCACTAAGCCAGGTCTGCACTTATCTTGACATGGGAGATCAGGGAAAAAAATCTCCACCCTTGTACCCACCAGGTGCCATTACCAAGATTCCTCGTCATTCGTTGGCTGCAACTCCCACGTTCATTTGTATGTACATGAGTGGGCTTTTTCCATGTATGACCATTTTTACCCAGCCATGTAAGCAGCCATACTCAGTTTTCCGGGCTTTACTGAGATTCAGACCTCGGGGGACCCTCAGATTGAAAGTCCCAATGCTTTAACCACTCGGCTATTTCTGCCCCCGTCAGTCTCAGGTGATAACCAGCGACCGGGCCATCATCGAGCTGGGGGTGCATGTGTATTTTTTCATGGTCATGGTGGAACATTGAATAAACAGCAACAATATATATATTTTTTTTGCTGTAGTGTGTGTGTGTGTGTGTGTGAGTGTGTGTGTTAGAATATTTTTTGAGATAATGATATTAATGAAATTTGGTAAATTGATTTGTTAAATATGTTCTTTTTAAATTCATATCTTTTTTTTTTCTCAAATTAGAATTTCTTTGTGTTGCTCAGTTAATATTTATTCAAATGGTTGCGAAAATGTCAGTACAACAAACAGTTAATCTGACAATAAATGGTTTCAGTCAGTCAGTGTGTGTGTGTGTGTGTGTGTGCATGTGTAGGGTGTGCATGTGTGTTCGTGTGTGAAGCTCAACTGAGCGCTTGCCCTGGGCACAGCCCTGGCCATTGTATTGTGCTGAACTGGTGTCAGTTTCAGTTTCTCAAGGAGGTGTCGCTGCATTCGGACAAATCCATATATGCTGCACCACATCTGCTAGTGCTAGGCAGAGGCCTGATGAAGTAGCACAACCCATCTTGCTCAGTCAGGTCTTAAGGCCAGACATGGTAGTGAAATTTTGACCAAAATCATGATTTTTTTGCGATTTTCGTTTTTTCGCCTAATTTGCTCTCTTCAACATCTAATCTTTATAGTCCGTTTCACCTGGGTACTATAGTCACTTAAATAAAGCTTCAAACAGCATCAACATGTGTGAGTTCTTGTGAGTACAAGCACATCTCTTTCTTTTCCTGTTTTCTCAGTTTTGTATTTTGTCTTCGTAATACCATTTTTTCAAAATGCTAAGGCTCAAAAACTTTAAAAGTTAGCATGTTCAAACTTGGTACTTTCTTTCTTTATGTATTCATCTTTATTATAGTGCAGTGGTTTGTATAGTACTAGTAAAAGAATGAATATACACTCATTTGAAAAACATTATGTCAAGGAATTTATATACATTTCAACAACAACAACAAAAAAAAGTATTTATTCAAATTCCAAAATACCATTGCACTATAATAAAGAACAAATACAAATAAATCAAATAAAACAAACAGAAATAACATATCTATAAAGGTACCGAAGTTTTAAGCTTTTCAATTTTTGGTTTGTCGGCCATTTTGGATTCGTTACCATGGAAACCGTCACGACAAATTGCACAAAATGACCTTTTTAGACATGTTTAGTCCAATATCTTTGCATACTATGTCACAGAAAGCCATAAACTTCAAGTTTATTTCATACATTTTTGTACTACCGTGTCTGGCCTTAAGTCCATGCATATGTATTTGTGTACCTATCAGATTGGATTTTTTTTTTTGTCTGCAGAATTTTGCCAGGAGACAACACTCTCATTGCCACAGGTTTTGGTTTTTTTTTCAGTGTGCCTTGTGCGTGCTGTGCTCAGGACTTCAGTTTATCGTCTCATCTGATTGACTGGATGCTTAGTATGGTTTTTTTGATTGATTGATGTGGATACTTATATAGCGCCTATCCTCGGTCAGAGACCAAGCTCTAAGCGCTTTACATACACGAGGACATTTGCATCACAGGCTGCCTACCTGGGTAGAGCCGACTGATGGCTGCCACTGGGTGCTCATCATTCATTTCCTGTGTCAGTCAATCAGATTTCAGACGCACACACATACACACTCAGACCGACATGTAACATTTTACGTGTATGAGCGTTTTGTTTTTTTTATTATTTATTTACCCTGCCATGTAGGCAGTCATACTCTGTTTTCAGGGGTGTGCATGCTGGGTATGTTCTTGTTTCCATAACCCACCGATCGCTGACATGGATTACAGGATCTTTAACGTGCGTATTTGATCTTCCGCGTGCGCATACACACGAAGGCGGTTGAGGCACTAGCAGGTCTGCACATATGTTGACCTGGGAGATCGGAAAAAATCTCCACCCTTTACCCACCAGGTGCACCGAGATTCGAACCCAGGACCCTCAGATTGAAAGTCCAGTGCTTTAACCATTCGGCTATTGCACCCATCAATCTCATGAGAAAGGGCGAGAGCGGGATTCAAACCCAGACCCTCACGGACTCTCTGTATTGGCAGATAAGCGCCTTAACCGTTCTGCCACCTTCCCTCCTTGATGACCAGGTGATAACCAGCGACCGGGCCATCATCGAGCTGGGCGCGGACGTGTACTACCGCATCGTACGTCCAGAGCTGACCATCACCTCGGTGCAGAACCTGGACCAGTCGACCCGCGAGCTGCTCAACAACAGCCTGCACAACACGCTGGTGGCCCAGCCCCTTGCCAGGATCGAGGGTCAGCGCAACGCCATCGCTCAGGAGGTGCAGGTAGGTTGGTGAGAGAGATTCATGATTCAAGATGGTTTATTCAGTCAAGGCCATAGCCCCATATGAACAGGGGGCAACAACAAAATTTTGTTTAGTATGTGTCATTGTAATTGTTAATCCAAACAGTGCAGAATATTCCATAACAAGCTCCAATAAAACTACGTATGGTGTTTTCATCCACCGATGACATCAGTAAACACAGTCGAAACGTACATGGATATACATAATATTTTTTAGGAATGAGCTGGATTCGTAGGTCATTAAGGACAGGACATTTCAAAACAAAATGGACTTCATCCTCTCTGGATTCCCCGCACAAAGGACACATTAATTGGTGAGAGAGAGAGAGAGAGTGTGTGTGTGTGTGTGTGTTGCCAGCTCTGTTAGAGAATTAGTCTTCGATTTTACATCTATCCATTCAAGATGGAAAGAAAAAAGAAAAAGTGGAGTGGGGTGGGAGGGGCAGGGGGTTAACTTGATGTGTGTGAGTGTGTGTGTGTGTGTGTGTGTGTGTGTGTGTGTGTGTGCTTGTTTTGATATGTGGAAACAGTTTTCATATCTGCAAAGTGAAAGATATATAAGGCGTAGATAGAATAGATAACGGATCTTTGGAAAGAAGCTGTTAGTAATTATGTACGAAGGAAACCTTTACTAACTCTTGAAGAAGTTTACAGTAGCAACTTACAGAGTCAGTAGATTTTTTTTTTCATATTCATTGATTACATAATCATAAAATCAAATCATGAACAGATGAGGCCAAATAATTCCTGATCCTCACAGTGAAAATCAGTCATTAATTTCAGAAGGAATACAGAATCTCATAATCATAGGTGCTCTAACAAAGCAAACATAGTGATTGAGAGAGTACAACATTTTTGTGAACTTGATTCCGAAATTATGGGTCTGATGGATATCAAACAGGAGGAAAAGAAGATGGAACATTGGAATGTGAGGCACGTGAAAATGTAGCATGCATGTTAATTTTTGTGTGTACGTGTGTGCAGAATCACAAGACTGGCTTTTGTGCCCAGATGAAAGTAATTGTAAAGACAAGTGTACTTGTATAGGCACACACACACACACACACACACACACACACACACACACACAATATGCATGTATGTAAGTACATATATGTACACAAACTCTCACCTTTAAAAAATTTTTTTTTAATTCCTTTGACTTATTGAGGAATTAAAATTCCTTTGTTAGGGTGCATTTACACAAAATTCCAGTTGTGACTGGAGATATATTTGTATGGAAGAAAAGAGAGATTTTCCATTCTTTCTCTCACTCGTTTATGTTATTTTGTTTTTTTGACAGGATAAGTGCAACAAGATGGCTGATGCATGGGGCATTGAAATATGCCGGCTGGACATGTGAGTAGTAATGATGATACGGTCCCAATAGAGATACCCCTGAATTCTAAACAGATTTAGAAGAAAATATAACAAAAGTTGGCTGTCCTTCTTCTTCTTCTGCGTTTACGTGTATGACCGTTTTTACCCCGCCATGTAGGCAGCCATACTCCGTTTTCGGGGGTGTGCATGCTGGGTATGTTCTTGTTTCCATAACCCACCGAACGCTGACATGGATTACAGGATCTTTAACGTGCGTATTTGATCTGCTTGCGTATACACACGAAGGGGGTTCAGGCACAAGCAGGTCTGCACATATGTTGACCTGGGATATCATAAAAATCTCCACCCTTTACCCACCAGGCGCCGTCACCGTGATTCGAACCCGGGATCCTCAGATTGACAGTCCAACGCTTTAACCACTCGGCTGTTGCGCCCGTCAGTTGGCTGTCCAAATTTAATCATTGGAGGAGATTGGAATCTAGTACTTGATCCAAACTTTGATGCTTACAATTGTAAACAAGTGAATAATCCAAAAGCAAGAGAAAAAAATTGATGACATTATTTCAGATTTAGTACTTTGTAGACATATGGAGAGAATTAAATCCTGAAAGCAAACGATTTACCTGGCGCAGGACTACTCCTTTACAGCAAAGCTGACTTGATTTTTTTTCCTTTTGTCTGAATGCTTGATTCATTGTGTACAGATATACAATACGGATACAGAACTGATCATTCTGTGATAGTATTAAAATTAGAAATTAACAAATAATGAGGCCAGGAAAGGAAATGATCAACATATAGTAAAGAGCGGTAACTCTCTCCATTCACAAGGTACACAGCTTCAAGTCAGTGCTGCTTCTTCTTCTTCTTCTTTGTTCGTGGGTTGCAACTCCCACGTTCACTCGTGAGTGCGCTTTTACGTGTATGACCGTTTTTTTACCCCGCCATGTAGGCAGCCATACTCCGCTTTCGGGGGTGGTGCTTCTTACGCAGACACTTTCTCAAAAAAGAAGCATTGGACGTGCACACAGCAGCAAAGGCAAGTCAACGTTGAAAAACCACCTAGGCAACCATGTGTTTGTTCTGTATTGTCCATGTGTTCTGTGTGGCTTGTTCAGGATTAAAGAGGCTATGCCAGTCTTGAATAAAAGCTAATTTGTGTTTGTACATTTTTTTCTGTCTTTGCTGCTGTGTGCACATGTCAAATGATCGGTATAAGGACAGGCCTGGCGCTTCCTTTTTTGAGGAAGTGTTTGGGTTTGTTCCAATGTACCTTTTATTTACCTGTGTGCTAGCTGAATCGGTAGCGTAAGCAGCACTGACTTGGAAGTTGTGTACCTTGTGAATGGAGAGAGTTACCACTCTTTACTATTTGTTAATTATATCTATATATATCTATATGTATATATCTCTGTCTATCTATCTACCTACCTATATGTATCTATATATATATAGATAGATGGATATAGTTAATATATAGTTATATATGTATATATAAAGTTTGTTTTAAATAACGATCAGAAAAAAAAACCCATTCTTTTCGCATACGCAGATCTCAGATCAAAGTGCTGCAGAAGCCGCCAACCAATCAGCCTAAGCCTACCTTCGTCATGCCACCCGGCCTTGCCAGTCTTGGCGGCAGCATCGGAGCGGCTGTTCAGAGTCTCACTGGGGGTGATGTACCGGAAGCTTTTGAGCAGTTGGCCACAGCTTTTTTGACCTCTCAGGGTGCGTTTGGTTGTGATGTTTTTCATTCATTTATTTTAGTTTTGCTCAGGTAATGATGATGTGGATACTTATATAGTGGCTAATTTTAGTCAGAGACCAAGCTGTAAGCGTTTTACAAACTTGGGGTCATTTGCACAACAGGCTGCCTACCTGGGTAGAGCTGAATGACGGCTGCCATTGGGCGCTCATCATTCGTTTCCTGTGTCATTTAGTCATATTTCAGACATACACACTCAGACAGACATATAACATTTTATGTGTATTACCATTTTGTTTATTTACCCCGCCATGTAGGCAGCCATACTCCATTTTAGGGGTGTGCATGCTGGGTATGTTCTTGTTTCCATAACTTACTGAACGCTGACATGGATTACAGGAGCTTTAACATGCAGATTTGATCTTCTGCGTGTATACACACACGAAGGGGGTTCAGGCACTAGCAGGTCTGCACATATTTTGACCTGTAAGATTGGAAAAATCTGCACCCTTAACCCACCAAGCGCCGTTACCGAGATTTGAACTCCGGATCCTCTGATTGAAAGTCCAACGCTTTGACCACTTGGCTATTGCATTGTCAGTAATCTTAATTGACAGTGAAGAGCTGTCACCTCATGAGACCAGGACAGAGCTTACAATACAGGTCAGGTTGTCAGTCACCAACTCTTTATTTTAGACTTCTTTGTGTAACTTAGGACTGCATTACTTTGTTTAGCAGAATCAAACTCACCATTACTTGAAGAGCACACAAAAGACTTGCACTTTTTTCTTTCTTTTTTTCTTTCTTTCTGTTACACGACCAACATCGATTTGCCGATTACTCTGTCATGGTTCATGCATGCTGGGTATTTTCATGTCTCCATAACCCACTGAACACTGACATGGATTACAGGATCTTTTCAGATTTTTTCTGCTCAAAAATTGTTAACCTCAGGAAAGAACTGGGTTCACAGTCAGTTTGTGTCACATCCCTTGGGAAAAGAATTTCAAGGTGTTCCTTTTGTTGCTTTCACACCTGTTTCAGAGTCACATGTACTTTGTATTTGTATTTGTATTTCTTTTTATCACAGCAGATTTCTCTGTGTGAAATTCGGGCTGCTCTCCCCAGGGAGAGCGCGTCGCTACACTACAGCGCCACCCATTTTTTTGTATTTTTTCCTGCGTGCAGTTTCATTTGTTTTCCCTATCGAAGTGGATTTTTCTATAGAATTTTGCCAGGAACAACCCTCTTGTTGCCGTGGGTTCTTTTACGTGCGCTAAGTGAATGCTGCACACGGGACCTCGGTTTATCGTCTCATCCGAATGACTAGCGTCCAGACCACCACTCAAGGTCTAGTGGAGGGGGAGAAAATAACGGCGGCCGAGCCGTGATTCGAACCAGCGCGCTCAGATTTTCTCGCTTCCTAGGTGGACGCGTTACCTCTAGGCCATCACTCCACTTAGTGTGTTGAAAAAGTCTGCTCCAAAAACATGTGACCTGGACCCCCTTCCCACACCACTACTGTAAGAGTGTTTGGGTGTTGTTTTGCCTGCACTTACAAAAGTTATAAATGATTCTTTAATTTCTGGTGTCTTCCCTGGTGTATACAAAACCGTACTTGTTAAGCCCCTGCTAAAGAAAGCCACTCTGGATCACAATGACCTAAAAATGTTTTTGCCCTGTATCCATCCTTGCTTTTGTGTCCAAAATTATTGAAAAAATTGTTCTCTCCCAACTTTCAGACCATTTAGCATTAACCCTTTGAGCCCTGAGTTCCTGAGCAATTTTAACCCTTCTGCCTGAGCTCCTGAGCCAAAATTTGCAAATAATTGATATTAAACCCTTTGAGCCCTGACCACCGTTTGATCGGTGGCAGAGAAAAATGACATAATGCCCAGCCCCCGGTTGAGCGGTGCGTAAACACTTGAAGCGTGCAGAGAGTCTGAACCTGGCCTGTCAGGGCAGAAATCAGGGACAAAATGTGCGAGAAAACAACTGTACACAACGCAGCAAGTAATTGATATGCTTGATGATTTATCGAAAGTAGAGTATGACAATGATTACTCTGATAGTGAGGTGGAATTCGAATCGGATGATTTTGCTGCAGATAGTGATGTTGAAAATGAATCTGAGCATGCAGAATCAGTTGATCAAAGGAGGCGTGTCCGGTTGAGACTCTGCACGCTTCATGGTAGAAATCGATCTTTTTTATCCAAAGCACATGCACAAAACACAGTGAAAAGGCGCGGCAATGTTGGTACTACGTTCGCTGACGTTAGAATATTACGGTTTTTCTGATTGGCTCTTCAATATAAGTCAACCAGTAGCAAAACATGACACAAGTGTTTACGCACCGCTCAACCGGTGGCCAGGCATTATGCCACCCCTCCCCACCACCGGTAAAGCGGTGGTCAGGGCTCAAAGGGTTAAACAACCTGTTCTCTTCCTTTCAGTCAGCATATAGATCTGCCCATAGCACTGAAACTGCTTTGTTGAAAGTAGTTAATGACCTGTTACTGTCTGTTGATGAAGGTAAGCTATCTGTGTTAACTTTGCTCGATCTGTCGGCTGCGTTTGACACAACAGACCACAGCATACTCCTTTCCAGACTTGAACATGTTTTTGGGATTCACTCAACAGTTCTGAGTTGGTTTTCTTCATACCTATCCAACCGCTTCCAGATTGTCTCTGTTAGTAAATTTAAGTCTGATCCAACCCTGATCTCCTATGGTGTGCCACAAGGCTCTGTCCTGGGCCCCGTTCTGTTTGTTCTGTACACTGCTCCTCTTTCTGATGTCATTTCTGGCCATTCTGTTCTTCACCACTCTTTTGCTGATGATACTCAGCTACAAAAGTCTGCAGAACCAAACCAAGTACACAGTCTGATTCTGTCAATGCAGGATTGTATTTTTGATGTTAAATTGTGGATGATATTCAACAAAGTAAAGTTGAATGATGACAAAACTGAAGCTATGATTATTTCCTCTGCAAGAATTTCCACATCTACTTTTTTTCCTGCCTCTATAGTGGTTGTTGATGCCACAGTTCAGTTTTCTAAATCAGCAAAGAACCTTTTGAAATTTCCTCTTGTCAATACAAGAACCTATGGTGAATGTTCTTTCTTCTTTGCTGCTCCTCACATCTGGAATAACCTTCCTTATCATATCTGTGCATCTGATTCTATTTCTGCTTTTCGCTCATCACTAAAGACTCATCTTTTTAAAACCTATCTATAAGTACTCTCAGCTTCCTTGTTCTCCAACACCACCCCTGTCAGCTCACTTTGGATGTATGTAGAGTGGGAAAGGGAGAGTGTGTGGGGGGAGTAAGGGGGGGAGGGGTTTTTGAGAAAGAGTGGTCATGAATGTTTTATGTAACTTGTAATATTTTTCTTTCATGTAAAGCGCCCTGAGCTATTAGAGAGAAAGGGTGCTATATAAATGTACATTATTATTATTATTATCTTTAACGTGCATATTTGATCTTCTGCATCAGTGTCAGTATCAGTAGCACAAGGAGGCGTCACTGCGTTCGGTCAAATCCATATACGCAACACCACATCTACCAAGCAGATGCCTGACCAGCAGTGTAACCCAACAGAATCACTAGCAGGTCTGCACATATGTTGACCTGGGAGATCAGAAAAATCTCCACCCTTTACCCACCAGGCGCCGTCACCGAGATTCGAACCCAGGACCCTCAGATTGAAAGTCGAACGCTTAAACCACTAGGCTATTGCGCCCGTCAAATGTATGCCACAGTGTTTTTTTTCTTTTTTTTTTTTACCGAGCTTCAGCAACCAAGGGGTTAACTAATGACCCAGAAACCTGGTGGTGTCTGATTTGCATGATTGTTGTTATGACCGAGAAACCTGGTGGTTGTCTGTTCTGCAGGATTGTTATGACCCAGAAACCTGGTGGTTGTCTGTTCTGCAGGATTGTTATGACCCAGAAACCTGGTGGTTGTCTGTTCTGCAGGATTGTTATGACCCAGAAACCTGGTGGTTGTCTGTTCTGCAGGATTGTTATGACCCAGAAACCTGGTGGTTGTCTGTTTTGCAGGATTGCTGTTATGACCCAGAAACCTGGTGGTTGTCTGTTCTGCAGGATTGTTATGACCCAGAAACCTGGTGGTTGTCTGTTTTGCAGGATTGTTATGACCGAGAAACCTGGTGGTTGTCTGTTCTGCAGGATTGTTGTTACGACCCAGAAACCTGGTGGTTGTCTGTTTTGCAGGATTGTTGTTACGACCCAGAATCCTGGTGGTTGTCTGTTTTGCAGGATTGTTATGACCGAGAAACCTGGTGGTTGTCTGTTCTGCAGGATTGTTATGACCCAGAAACCTGGTGGTTGTCTGTTCTGCAGGATTGTTATGACCCAGAAACCTGGTGGTTGTCTGTTTTGCAGGATTGTTATGACCCAGAAACCTGGTGGTTGTCTGTTCTGCAGGATTGTTATGACCCAGAAACCTGGTGGTTGTCTGTTCTGCAGGATTGTTATGACCGAGAAACCTGGTTGTTGTCTGTTTTGCAGGATTGTTATGACCCAGAAACCTGGTGGTTGTCTGTTTTGCAGGATTGTTGTTACGACCCAGAAACCTGGTGGTTGTCTGTTCTGCAGGATTGTTATGACCCAGAAACCTGGTGGTTGTCTGTTCTGCAGGATTGTTATGACCCAGAAATCTGTTGGTTGTCTGTTTTGCAGGATTGTTATGACCCAGAAATCTGTTGGTTGTCTGTTCTGCAGGATTGTTGTTACGACCCAGAAACCTGGTGGTTGTCTGTTTTGCAGGATTGTTATGACCCAGAAACCTGGTGGTTGTCTGTTCTGCAGGATTGTTATGACCCAGAAACCTGGTGGTTGTCTGTTCTGCAGGATTGTTATGACCAAGAAACCTGGTGGTTGTCTGTTCTGCAGGATTGTTATGACCCAGAAACCTGGTGGTTGTCTGTTCTGCAGGATTGTTATGACCCAGAAACCTGGTGGTTGTCTGTTTTGCAGGATTGTTATGACCCAGAAACCTGGTGGTTGTCTGTTCTGCAGGATTGTTATGACCGAGAAACCTGGTGGTTGTCTGTTTTGCAGGATTGTTATGACCGAGAAACCTGGTGGTTGTCTGTTTTGCAGGATTGTTGTTACGACCCAGAAACCTGGTGGTTGTCTGTTCTGCAGGATTGTTATGACCCAGAAACCTGGTGGTTGTCTGTTCTGCAGGATTGTTATGACCCAGAAATCTGTTGGTTGTCTGTTTTGCAGGATTGTTATGACCCAGAAATCTGTTGGTTGCTGGTGGTTGTCTGTTCTGCAGGATTGTTATGACCCAGAAACCTGGTGGTTGTCTGTTCTGCAGGATTGTTGTTACGACCCAGAAACCTGGTGGTTGTCTGTTTTGCAGGATTGTTGTTACGACCCAGAATCCTGGTGGTTGTCTGTTTTGCAGGATTGTTATGACCGAGAAACCTGGTGGTTGTCTGTTCTGCAGGATTGTTATGACCCAGAAACCTGGTGGTTGTCTGTTCTGCAGGATTGTTATGACCCAGAAACCTGGTGGTTGTCTGTTTTGCAGGATTGTTATGACCCAGAAACCTGGTGGTTGTCTGTTCTGCAGGATTGTTATGACCCAGAAACCTGGTGGTTGTCTGTTCTGCAGGATTGTTATGACCGAGAAACCTGGTGGTTGTCTGTTTTGCAGGATTGTTATGACCCAGAAACCTGGTGGTTGTCTGTTTTGCAGGATTGTTGTTACGACCCAGAAACCTGGTGGTTGTCTGTTCTGCAGGATTGTTATGACCCAGAAACCTGGTGGTTGTCTGTTCTGCAGGATTGTTATGACCCAGAAATCTGTTGGTTGTCTGTTTTGCAGGATTGTTATGACCCAGAAAGCTGGTGGTTGTCTGTTCTGCAGGATTGTTATGACCCAGAAACCTGGTGGTTGTCTGTTCTGCAGGATTGTTATGACCCAGAAACCTGGTGGTTGTCTGTTCTGCAGGATTGTTGTTACGACCCAGAAACCTGGTGGTTGTCTGTTCTGCAGGATTGTTGTTACGACCCAGAAACCTGGTGGTTGTCTGTTTTGCAGGATTGTTATGACCCAGAAACCTGGTGGTTGTCTGTTCTGCAGGATTGTTATGACCCAGAAACCTGGTGGTTGTCTGTTTTGCAGGATTGCTGTTACGACCCAGAAACCTGGTGGTTGTCTGTTCTGCAGGATTGTTGTTATGACCCAGAATCCTGGTGGTTGTCTGTTCTGCAGGATTGTTATGACCGAGAAACCTAGTGGTTGTCTGTTCTGCAGGATTGTTGTTACGACCCAGAAACCTGGTGGTTGTCTGTTTTGCAGGATTGTCACTATGGCACAAAATCCTGGTAGTGTTTATCTGGTTTGCAGGATTGTCCTTACGACCCAGAAAGATGGTGGTTATCTGTTTTGCTGGATTGTCGTTACGACATGGAATTGTGGTAGTGATTATCTGTTTTGCTGGACTGTCATGATGAGCCACCAGAAATCTGGCTGTAGTAGTGGCGGCAATCTGCTTTTTCTTGCAGGACTGCCGCTGCCAAAGGAACCACAGGCCCCCCACATCCCAGTGACTCTGGTCACCCCAGCGTCCGAGACATATGACAACACCACCACCACCACCTCAGAACCCTCCTCCATGGCCTCCTCCCTCTTCTCCTCCCCCCCGACAACTCCCGCACCCCCCACGCCCCACAACTCGAGCACCACCACTCTGAGCTCTACCCGCCTGTCCATCCCCGGAGGCTCCTCAGCAGGAGGGGATGTGGGCGGTGCCAAGCCTTCCACCATGCCGGCCAGCATGCTGTGTGTGAAGGACCTGGTGCAGGCGACGCAGTGCGTGCTGAGCGAGTCGCTGGTGCGCAAAGTGGACGCCGTGTACAACTTTCAGCTGCGCGGGGAGGGAGGGGGCCTGTACTACGTGGACCTGAAGCATGGTGAGTGGGTTGAGAGTGTTGTCGGTGGGTGGGTGGTTGGTTAGAGGGTGTGTGTGTGTGGGGAGGAGGGTGGTGCAGGGGGGGGGAGCTGGGGGGAGGGGGTGTGTTGTGATGTGTGCGTGCGTGTGTGTGTGTGTGTTTGTTGTTTTGTGTGTGTAGTGTGTGTGCGTGTGTATGTGTGTGTGTGTGTGTGTGTTTGTGAGTGTGTCTGTATTTGTGTAGTGTGTGTTTGTGTGTGTGTGTGTGTGTGTGTGTGTGTGTGTGCATGTGTTCCTGAAAAAATACATGAAACCAAAGTCTATGTATAATTTTCTATGTTTTATTCAAATCAGATACGGGATTTTGGTAGAATCATTGAGTTGCCAAGGCCTCTAGCTCATTTCAGTCAAATCAGGGAGGGAAATATAGTTATCAGACATGTTTATCTGTATTCTTTTACTGATTTATCGTATTAGAATCATTTCAGATTTTTTTTTATTGTTTGTTAAATCACCAGGTGAATTTGCTTAGCTGACTTTTATTAATGTCTTCAATGACGAAAGCAATGGATTTGTTGCAAAAAAGTCTATCCTCGATGCCCCAGTAGGGGATCAGAGAATTAAATTTTCATCTTTTTTTTGTGTGTGTGTGACTGTGTGCGTGTGCGTGTATGTTAGATATCCATGTGAAAAAGGTGTCAAACCAGACCAGGGAAAATCTAAACCATTGAAAAAAAGAAGGGGGGCAGGGGATGCCAAGTGTAATTTTGACATTCGTAATGATGATAGACAGTTATTGGGAAAATGGTTTTCATGAGGTGCAGGTGGGAAAAGGGATTGTAGTGTGTAACAGGCAGTGTGTAGTGTGTAACAGGCAGTGTGTACTGTGTACAGGCAGCGTGTAGTGTGTAACAGGCAATGTGTAGTGTGTAATAGGCAGTGTGTACTGTGTACAGGCAGCGTGTAGTATGTACAGGCAGTGTGAAGTGTGTAACAGGCAGCGTGTACTGCGTACAGGCAGTATGTAGTGTGTACAGACAGTGTGTAGTGTGTACAGGCAGTGTTTATTGTGTACAGGCAGCATGTAGTGTGTACAGGCAGTGTGAGGTGTGTACAGGCAGCGTGTAGTGTGTAACAGGCAGTGTGTAGTGTGTAACAGGCAGCGTGTACTGTGTACAAGCAGTGTGTAGTGTGTAACAGGCAGCGTGTACTGCGTACAGGCAGTATGTAGTGTGTACAGGCAGTGTGTAGTGTGTAGAGGCATGTGTAGTGTGTACAGGCAGCATGCAGTGTGTACAGGCAGTGTGTAGTGTGTATAGGCAGTGTGTAGGTTAGTGTGTACAGGCAGTGTGTAGTGTGTACAGGCAGTGTGTAGTGTATACAGGCAGTGTGTAGTGTGTACAGGCAGTGTGTACTGTGTATAGACGTTGGCAGAGTTTACAGTTTATTGTGTAGTGCGTACAGGCAGTGTGTACTGCGTACAGGCAGCGGCAGTGTGGGGGAGGGCGTGTACCCAGGACACAAGGCGGACGTGACCCTGATCATGTCTGTGGTGGACCTGGACCGGATGATGCGTGGCAAGCTCAAGCCGTTCCAGGCCTACATGACCGGCCGTCTGCGGGTCTCCGGGGACCTGGACACTGCCCTCAAGCTGGAGAATGTGGTGGACAAAGTTGTCGCACAGTACAAAGGCAGGTGATGCTGTAGAAAAAAACAACAACATGTAGTCCACAAAATCCTTGTCTTTCATTCAGTCTCCAGAGCAAAATATTGTTGAAAGAAGCGACGACTTGGAACTCCAGTGAGAACAACAGGGTTCGTACAGGAGTCTTTGAAAAAATTTAGGACTGAAGATGATGAGAGAACCGATTTTTCCAGGGGCTGCAAAAGTCTTGGGGGAAAAAGAAGGTTTACCCATCAGGAATTTTGATAAAATCCTTGAGAAAGTATCATTCAGCAAAGAGCTTAATGCATTTCTGAAACAAAAAAGAAAAAGATAAAGAAAAAAAACAAAAACAGAAAGTGGTGGAAATGGAACAGCAATTCTGGGATATCCACCAGTTTCTTTGATCAGCAGTGTTGCTAATCATTTTTTTGATTCAGTTTTGCAAACATTTCAGTATGGTCGTGGAAAAGGTTTGGTAAAAAAAAAAAAAAAAAAAAAAAAAAAGTATGGAATTTTGTTGGTCATCGCTGTGGGAACTCTGGGACTATCACTAGGAGCTGTGGCCGGAGTTGTCGATGAAACATTCCATCATGTAAGTGTGTGAAGTTTAGGTCTGAAAACAGGGGCTGCTAGGATGGAAAATAGGTTTTATGAGATTCTATGTTTTTGAAAGCTTCTTTGTGAGATTTCCAACAGTCAGCATTTTTTTTTCTATTGATTTTTTTTTTTTTTGCCTCGTCAAGTATATGGGGGTGATTTTGTGATTGAAAAGTGATGTGTGTGTCAATTAACGACTGTTTGGTGATTGATAAAAGTGATGAGGTGATGTTGTGTGTTATTGAAGACAGATATGATTATTATAGATATACCGCTCTTGACTGTAGCAAACAATAAAGACAGTTGATTGTTTCTTGGGCTGGTGGTGTCAGATAATTTCATGACAAACCTCCGCTCCCCCTGTGTTGATATTGAATCCTTTTTATTTTTATTTATTTTAATTTTATTTTTGTATTTGTCGTTTATTGAGAATAAACTAATATATTTTGGGTACATAACACGTGGTCTTATTCGTGGCAGTTTGAAAGATGTTTTTTTTTTTTTTTTTCAGTGGATCTGTCTATTCTGGTTTTGTAAGAGGGTGAGGGGCTCCATAGTGCTTGTGGTACATACTGTGATATTGTTATTTTGTTTATTTATTTATCTCTACATTTTCCCATCTTTCTTTCTTTCTTTTTGTCTTTATTTTTTTCCCTTTTTTTTTCTAGATTATAAGACCATAATATATTGAAAAATGAAGTGTAAGAATATTGGATTTTTTTTTTTTTTTTTTAGTTGTTCGTTTAATGTTTTATGATTTTGTACTTGAAAAAATATGCAAAGACATGTTTTTTTTACTGAGGAAAAAAAAGAAGAATTTTTCTCATAATGTTTTGAATATGGTCTGGCTTTGTTCCAACTGTTTTAAAAAAAAAGATCTTTAGATATCACTGTCTTTATTTCATGTATGAATAGTCATTTTATGAATTGAATAATTATATTTTGCTTGCCCTTGCAATTGTGTATGTGTGTTTGTGTGTGTGTGTGTGTGTGTGTGTGTGTGTGACAGAGATAGGTAAGACAAATACAGAAAAACAGAAAAATGTTTTAAAGTAAGGTACTTAGTATGTCATGTTGATGCAGTTTACCAACTCTTACCTTTGAATTCAATTCATGGTGATGCACAAATTCAGAGACATGGCTGTGTGTGTGTGTGTGTGTGTGTGTGTGTGTGTGTGTGACAGAGATAGGTAAGACAAAATCAGAAAAACAGAAAAATGTTTTAAAGTAAAGTACTTAGTATGTCATGTTGATGCAGTTTACCAACTCTTACCTTTGAATTCAATTCACGGTGATGCACAAATTCAGAGACATGGCTGTGTGTGTGTGTGTGTGTGTGTGTGTGTGTGTGTGTGTGTGTGTGACAGACAGACAGAGATAGGTAAGACAGATACAGAAAGACAGAAAAATGTTTTAAAGTAAGGTACTTAGTATGTCATGTTGATGCAGTTTACCAACTCTTACCTTTGAATTCAATTCATGGTGATGCACAAATTCAGAGGACATGGCTGTGTGTGTTGTGTGTGTGTGTGTGTGTGGTGTTGTGACAGAGATAGGTAAGACAAATAGAGAAAGACAGAAAAATGTTTTAAAGTAAGGTACTTAGTATGTCATGTTGATGCAGTTTACCAACTCTTACCTTTGAATTCAATTCACGGTGATGCACAAATTCAGAGACATGGCTGTGAAAAAAAAAAAAAAATTATGCATCCTTCTCAGTTTAAAAAAAAAAAATTTTTTACAAGGCATTTGTACTGACAATTAAAAAAAGCGAAAATGAAAACAATAGCAACAAGTAAAAATGTTTAGGAGCAGAATCACCATGTTTCTTATATTGTTTTTTTTTTTTTTTTTAAATTATTTTTTTAAAGAGATTTCTGATCAGTTCATATTTCTTCAAAGAGAGGTCAGTCAGATCAGAGAGATGTGAGGGTGTTTGCTTGAAACAACATGTCAGTTACGATCAATATATTGACTTGGACATTCTTGAAAAAAAGGAGAAGAGGGTGATTTTGTACCATGTCATGATAATCATAATGATAATATTAGTAATGGCTGTATTTACTTAGCGCAGGATCTTTTGTTTGGAAACAAAAGAGCTTCCACAAGGGATGAAAACCGAGATCCTTACCCACCCCTCTTGTGGCAAAGCCATGGCAGTTTGCATGTGTGTGTGTACGTATGTATCTTGAAAGCTGTGTGTGTGTGTGTGTGTGTGTGTGTGTGTGTGTGTGTGTGTGTGTGTGTGTGGTTGTTGTGGGTGTTATGAAATATGCATAGACAGAAAGGCAGAGAAACTGTAGACAAAAGAGAGGGGCGGAAACAGTGCTGGTTTTGAGGTCAGACTGGAAAAGAGCTGAGGGCAGAGATCTGACAGAAGTGAAAGAGGAACCTCATTCCAAGTGTAAGGTTCCTGAAACAGAAGGAGTGGTGGCCATCTGTGTCATGTTTGGGTCTGGGTTTTTTTTAAGAACATCATCTCCATGTTGACATTAGCTTATGTCCTGGTCCTGTGCATAGCCATTCCTGTGCTCATGGTTGTGAATGTTGTGGAAAAAAAGGGTTGTCCTCTGGCAGAATTCTGCAGAAGATATCCACTCTGACAGGTGCACACATATTTATGCATGCACTCAAGGCCTGACAAAGCACTTTGGGTTCTGCTGCTGTTCAGGCAGATGTGGTGTAGCGTACATGGATTTATCGGAATGCAGTATTTCTCACATGAGCTGGGTTATGAAGTGATCTGAGCAACGCTAAGTCCACTCAGTGTTAACAGTTTTTCAGGGTCTTCACTAATTTTGTATAGACTTTGGAAAATCCTTAATACCATGCAAACTTATGATGCTGTGATTGTTTATGTAAGTAACCCAGCCCAGTGGAATTGAGTGATATCAATGACTTTTCAGTGTGCCACTTAATGCTTGCAGTTCCTTTTGAAATGTGAAAAAACAACAACTGAATTATGGTTATGTTAATTCATGCTTGCGGTTTCCTTGCTTCTGTCTGTCAGTTAATGTCACCATGCAATAATTATCCAGGTGTTGCTTATGGATATGATTAATTTCTCTTCACTTCTGAATGCTTCATTTGGCACACTTTTGTCTTTCAGTCTGCTGTGCACTCTGCTGTTGCTGTTGCTGTTGCTGTAAAACTATTGTGCGGTGCATTTAAAGTTGTTTCACTTCGCAATAAAGATGTTGTGCATTGTGAATTCTTTCTGTTTAAAAAAAAAATTATTTCTTTGATTTAATCCTTACTCTGTTGTTGTTGTTGCTGTTGCTGTGATTGTTGCTGTAAAACTGTTGTGCGGTGCATTTAAAATTGTTTCACTTCGCAATAAAGATGTTGTGCATTGTGAATTCTTTCTCTTTTTAAAAATTTTATTTCTTTGACTCAATCCTTTGGACATCTAGATTATTGAGGATCCTAGTTAGGTCCACAACAGCAGTGCATTGTGAATGGACAGGTAAAAACTGGTTTCCTTCGTAGTTCTCTTGTTAACTCATTTAGTTCTGCACCTGAGCATTGCCCTGGTGTCAAAAATCGTCACATTAACTCACTCAGTACGGCCAGTCTTCTCTTCTCATCTACACAGACCCCTCGGATGTCCAGTGGGTGTCTCAATGACCCAACCCTTAGCTTCCGTCGTCAGAATTGTGGTATTCTTTGTCAACATTCACCTCTTCAGTATAAGAGCCTTCCGCTTGCAATATTTTGATGATGGTAATTGGGGTGAAACGCTGTTAATGTTGTCTCTTTCGCCGTTTGTATTAAGAGAGTTAAAACGGTTTTCATGTTCCTAAAAAGCATAAACCGCAAAGAAAGGGAATTAACTTACTACGGTATTCTTTGGATGTATCCACATGTACATTTTCTGCACTGTTTTTTTCCCCCCACACCAATATGGCATGGAAGCCTGTTGAGGCTGTAGATTCCCCAGTGTGTTGAATGGGTCAGTGTTTGATTGACTGTCTGGTCGATTCATCACTGAATCAGTCCCAACCCAAATGAATCTTTTTCCTCTTTCAGCTCAAAGTTGCAATGCTGGTTCGTGACTCTTTGTGTGTTGAAAAAAACCCAACCTTCCCCCTCCCCCCGCCCACCCCCTTCCCCCAAACAAACAAACAAACAAACCAACACACACATAAATTGACAACCTGTGTCAAAGCAAAAGCCTGTTTTTCCTTGTTTGGACACGTATTGTCATGATTTGTCTTCCCCGCACTTTTCCCTGTGTGTAGGATTCCATTCCGTTCCCCCTTCTGCCGAAAAGTATCCAACAGTTGGAAAATGCAAGACGCAAAACTGGTTGACATCAAGGATATAATTATTATCACAAATTCAAGCATGATAAAAGAAATGGTAATATTTGGATGACATGCACAGCAGCAACACCAAAAGAACTGACAAAATGATTTTAAACAAAAACAAACAATGCCCCCCCCCCCCCCATATTCTCTCCCCCGCTTCCAAAAATAAGATGAAATAACATAAAGGTGAGTTGTTGATCATAGAAATGACTTTATCACAATGCAGTTCTCAGTTTTGACAGGCCATCGCCATACACAAGTCGCCTGTGAAATGCAGACAAGAAGTGTACTTAATAGTACTTTTACCCCAAGTACTGATTTATCCGCAACACTTGGTTGCTGTCCTTGGTCACAGTGAGGATATTTCTGTACCGTTCAGTTTCACTATCTCCGTTTGTCTGTATTCTCACTCGGTGCTTTTTACCTTGTTGGCTTTAGCCTCAGCATTGTTTGCCGGTGTTTTCAAGGGGATTGAGCATGTTTTTGATGATGTTGTGTGAGTTTTGTGGATGAAGTATGGCTTTGACAGTGCTCTCAGCTGTTGTAGGGCTGGTCCACAGATACTGCAGTACAGTTGCACTGATGGAAAACAAAGTGATAGACTGTAGTACAGCTGCACTGGTGGAGTACAAAGCGTAGCAAGATTCTGCCCATTCTCAGCTTACCTTTTTTTTTCTCATTTAAAAAAACAAACAAAACGTTTCCAATACTTCACTTTTTTCAACTGTTGGTCTGCAGTTATTAGTATGGTTGTTTCCTTATTTTGGTCACACTGGTACCAAAGTTGATCTTAAAAAAACAATAACAGCAACAACAAAAAGCAAAACAAAACAAAACAAACAACCCCCCCCCCCCCCCCACAAAAAAAAAAAAACCCTCAAAAAAACAACTGTCACACACTGAATGAAAAGAAGCTAAACATTATGGGTTCATGATGATGCTTAAATGGAAGTTCAGCTTCAAAGAAAGAAAAAAGGAAATGTTAGAATAAGTTTTGCAACAGTTACTGTTTGTTTTTTCATTTGATAAAACTTTGTCTAAATTTTTGTAATTGTTTTCAGGGTTGTTTTTTTTTGGTGTGTATTTAATATATTGCATGAATCTTTCTCTTGACAGTTATATTTAGAATTTGAATTTATTTTGACAGTCATATTTTTTTTTAAAGAATTTGAATTCAAAATACTGATGAAACAATTAGAAAAAAAAGAAAGAAAAAAAAAGAGAAAAAGAAATCAATGCATTTACACAACACTGTATCAAGGTCTTTTTTCTCTCAGGTTTCTGGAAGGATTAGAACATTGAAAAAAAGAAGCAAGCAACCAAATATTTACAATGAATGCTGTTGTTACGTCACCCATGTCAATGTCGCCCATATCACAAGACAGTTCATGTCATGTCTGAGCGTTTGACTCCAGTCTACTCAGAATTTTAGGTATAATCAGTTATCGAAAAGAAAGATCAAACTCCTAATGGTACTTGTTCACAAAACACCAAAAGGAACATAGCCATGATGAAGAGGCCTTGATTGAAATCTCACATAAAGCTTTGAAGTTACTTCATTGATCATCCAGTGAATCGCTGATGATTAATCCTAAAAGGGTTTACATCACTGATCAGCCAGTGAATTTCTGATGATCATCATCCTAAAAGGGGTTTACATTACTATCATCCAGTGAAACACTGATGATGATCATCCGAAAAGGGTTTACATTGCTAATATCCAGTGAATCATTGTTGATTATGACGATCATCCTAAAAGGGGTTTATTTCATTTATCATCCAGTGAATCACTGATGATGATCATCCTAAGAGGGGTTTATATCATGGGTCATCCAGTGAATTGCTGACCATCAGACTAAAAGGGATTTATATCATTGATCATCCAGTGAAGCACAGATGATCATCATAATCTTAAAAGTGGTTTACATCATTCATGGCTCATCCAGTGAGTTGCAGATGATGATCATCCTAAAAGGCATTTACATCACGGATTATCCAGTGAATTACTGATGATCATCATCCTAAAAGTTGTTTACATCATTTATCATCCAGTGAATCACTGATGATGACGATCATCCTAAAAGGGCACCTGAGGCTTGACGCTGCCCAGCCAGGACTGCACGGCGTGGAGCCTGTCATGGGAAAGCTCCCCCTCCTCTGGCAGCACAAACACTGATGAAGAAGATGCGTCACTTAGAGGGTCGCTTTGAACAGAGTCCCGCGCCCTGAGTGGGGGATGACTCCACTCCCGGTGAGAGGACGAGGAAGACGCCTTGTGGTGAGAGCCGTGCGGGCGTGAGGCGGTGGACCGATGACCGTGCCCTGCAGCCCCGGCCTCTCTGCCTGACGAGCTGGTGGTCGTGGACAAGCTGGACCCCTTCCTCCTGGACGTTCTGGAGGACTGACTGTTGTACGGCGGAGCCTGCTGCACCCCTCTGGAAGACCTGTTTGGAGCAGGAACGGACGAAGATGTTCCAGACTCGGACTGTCTCTCGGGGGAAAGCTGCTGCGCAGAGGGCACAAGGATTATTCCGTTCATGTTGTGGTCTCTTTCAACGACGGCCTTGGGTCCCACGGGTTTCAGGATGCTGGGACGCTGAGGCAGCTGTGGAGGAACTGCTGCAGAGCCGCCAGACTCACAACTGGCTGGGGGAAACGAAGAATGTTCTGGCGGCCTGGCAGCAACCTGAGCTGCAGAATCTTCGGCAAGCGCCACCTCCTCGTTGCTGTAGCCGTGGGCACGGACCACAGACGCAGGCCCTATGCTTCCGCCGGGTGAGTAGTCATCGGCTGGAACGCTGTAGATGCTCTCAGGGTTGTAGACGGTGTCCGGGTTGTAGACGCTGCCGGTGTGGGAGGAGGGTAGGGTGTCGGAGTAGAAGAAGGAGGAGTAGTGGCTGGAGGGCATGGTGGAGGTCAAGGTGTGGGCCTTGGAAGGACGGCGGGGGATGGGTCTGTTGGCCGTCACCACCGAAGGCCCGCTTCTCACCGACATGGAATCCTGCGGGGGCTTTCTCCGTATCCTGGAAGAACAACAACAAAGCTGGTAGATTTGATTATGTGAGATACTGCATTGCTCATCTGTACTGGATTCATAATGGGCGAAGAATAAAAGAAATCGGATCCAAGTGCTCTTCTATATTGATAGCTCGATGAAAAATCGTGGTACACGGTCGGAACATGCAAATAATGTTCTGTCGTTCAGCTTTTTTTGGATTTTATGGCCATAGGAGCGAAACAGTTGCCACCCATAAGTTTTCTTTCAATTACATGTTTGAAGTAATGTTTTAAATCAAATGCAATCCAGTCCTGGTGTTTCCTTTCACCATCCAGTAATGACCCAATCACAGATAAACCCAATCCTGATAATCTTTTCACCATCCAGTAATGACCCAATCACAGATAAACCCAATCCTGATAATCTTTTCACCGTTCAGTAATGACCCAATCACAGATAAACCCAATCCTGATAATCTTTTCACCGTTCAGTAATGACCCAATCACAAATAAACCCAATCCTGATAATCTTTTCACCGTTCAGTAATGACCCAGTTACAAACAAAACCAAATCCTGGTCTTTTCACCATCCAGTAATGACCCAATTACAAATTAACCTAACCCTGGTCTTCTTTTCTCGGTTTGAATAATGACCCAAATACAAATAAACCCAAATCACGGTCTTCTTTCCTTCGTTTAGTAATGACCCAATTACAAACAAAACCAATGCTGGTCTTCATTTCACCGTTCAGAAGTGACCCAAAATGTCTTTTCACTGTTCAGTAATATCACAGTTGTAATTAAACCAAAACCCTGTCTTTTTCTCACCATCCAGAAAAGATCTGAGCACATCACTCCTCTTTTGCAACATCTCCACTGGCTCCCTGTCTCACACCGAATAAAGTACAAGATCAGCACTCTATGTTATAGATGCATTCACAAAACAGCCCCTTCCTATCTCTGCGGCTGCCTTCACCTCTACACTCCATATCGCTCACTACGATCGGCTTCGGATCCACTCTGTTTACGCATACCCAGATTCAAACACTCGACTGTTGGCCGCCGTTCTTTCTCTGTCTCTGGACCTTGCGATTGGAATGAACTTCCTCTTTCGCTTCGTCAAGTCTCCACACTCAGCTCTTTCAAGTCTGGCCTTAAAACCCACCTCTTCCCAAAATAGCCTCCCTTGCCTGCCCTTCCTTGTCTTTAGTTTCTACAGTTTTTAGAGTTATGCATGCGTGTGAATGACTGGTGCGAAAGCGCTTTGATTTGTCTCTGCACAAGATTCAGCGCTATATAAATACCATTACTGTTATTATTATTATTATTATTATTAAATAAACCCAACCCTGGTTGCGTCTTTTTTTTTTTTTTGTGTGTGTGTGTGTGTGAGGGGGGGGGGGGGTCGCTCTGTGTGTGTGTGTGAATAGAATAGAATAGAATACTTTTTATTGTCATAAAACCTTAAAGTTTATAAGACACACTGAAACATAAACATGAGCATATTAAGAAGAGAAACATTCATGAACAAATTTCACCAGCCTTGGCTGTATTTATTAGTAGGATCAATTCACTAGGCTTTGCATTTGGACGACATATATCGATTAGGAATCTGTGTCTGTAAGTATTGTACTTTACACAATTGTCTAAAAGGTGAATCTCATCTTCTAAACTGTTACAAGTTAGAAATAAACCTAATCCCAGGCTCTTCGCCGTTCAGTCAAGACCCCATCGTGTACCTTATCCAGCAGACAATGAGGACGACGGCAAGGAAGATGAAACCAGACCCAACTCCCACAGAGACGCCAATGATGAGCTGCAGCATGCGTTCATCGTCTGGAACAGTACCACAGGGAAAGCTTAAAAATAGATCACTTACTTCATTGGACTCTGTGTGTGTGTGTGTGTGTGTGTGTGTGTGTGTGTGTGTGTAAGAGAGAGAGAGGATGCATGTGGGGGAATGTGTGTGTGTGTGTGTGTATGAGAGAGAGAGAGAGAGAGGCTGAATAGGTGAAACGGGAACAGTGGGTAGGCGCAACGGGACGAATAGTCACACACTCACAAGGCTGTCGAGGCGGTGGCTGCACGATCGAAGAATAGGCGAGACAGGAATACACGAATCGGATCTGGTTCATTTGCTCCAGTTTTCTTTTACTGTTTGATAATCTGAAGTTGTAGAATTTGACCCTTTACTCCTGTAGCCGGGAAATTGTAAATTAGTTCTCAGGACATATGTAAGCCAAATAAAACGAACTAGATCTCAATTACCTCTTCCCGTTTCGCCTAATCTTTGATCAGTCCGCTATCCTCAATATCTTCAAGGCCCGACTAAGCTTATTACATTTTTACTATTTTAATTTTTTTTTAATTAGTTTTTTTTTTCTTTTTTAGGTTTTAAATTGTGACTTAGGTATACTGGTGTAAATCTGGCTGAATTTTTCGGTTCTATAACTCTTTCCCCCCAAATCACAACAGTTTTTGATATATTTGCCATCAAAATAGGGGAAGCGTGCTCAGTTGAAGGTCATTTTGGGAAACAGTAGATAGTGCCTATTTTATTTCCCACTATTTCCAAATAACAAGTCAGTCCCTCACGCCAGTTACCTCCCTTGATTATTTAATAATAATAATAATAATAATAATAATAATAATAATAAACGACTTCCCTGGTTCCAGTTTGCGCCAGTGGGATCGGATTGTACATTTTGTTGTTGTTTACAAACTGCCAACATCGGTTCTCGTCCGATCACCGAAGTTAAGCAACACAAACTGTCTACTGATGAGAACCCAATGCATTTTAATTCCTGTTCTGAGAAGTATGCTTATGAACAGGCAGAAAAGGAACACATACTAGCAGACAATAATAAACATGAAAATAATCTGCCAAAAGCTGTGATGGAAGCACTAAAACCTGTTTTGAAGGACCTGGCTGCTACAGAACGTCTCTGGAGATGTTTAGAAGGCTAGACACAGAACCCCAATGAATCAGTCAATGGCCTAAAATGGAAATTTTGTCCCAAAAAGAAACCACATGGGGTTGATACTGTTGATTTTTAATTATTATTATTATTTTTTGTACGCTTATAGTTCACTTCAAGTTTTTGCGCCTTATACATATTATTATTAGTAGTAGTAGACACAAACACACAGACAGACAGACAGACAGACACACACACACAAACACATATGGCACTCCCGGTTAGCTAGTGGTCCGGTTTGACTTTGTCCTGTTACGCCTACACTCCAAACACGTTTCGCCTATTCTGCACACCTCTCTCTGTCACTGTCTCTGTCTAACACCACACACACACACACGGACACACACACACACACACGCAACACACACACACACAAGCACACACACACACACAAACAAACAAACACACACAACACACACACAGACAAATACACAGACAGACAGACAGACACACACACACACACACACACACACACACACACACACACACACACACACACACACACACACACACACACACACACACACACATACTTTGTTTTTGACTGGAGTCGTTCCCTCCACTGCTGCCCCCAGCACCCGACGTTGACGACGTTGACGACGGACACCCAGGTCTCCCTCCACAGTCGTGGTCAGGCTGACTGGTGGTGGTCGCCCCTGCCACTGCCTTGCTGGCGTTGACGCACACGTAGGTGATGACGGAATAGCTGGACACGCCGGCGTACACGTGCGGAGGCTTGGAGCAGCTGCCGGTGACGTCAGTGGCGCGAACTCGGCACGTGACCTCGCCGTCGCAGTCCTGCTTGACCTGCAGCCGGTGCTCCCTGGAGAAGGCCCTCAGGCAGTCCGAGGTGACGTTATAGCCGCAGCAGGACCCGCTGCTGACGTAAGCGCTGCAGTCGGCAAGAAGCGCCTGGCAGGAGTGGCGGTCGTAGGCCGTCTGGTCCTTGAAGCCGTAGTGCAGCTCCCCGACTGAGATGACCCTGCCCTGCCCGCAGGCCAGCGAGTGGAAGCCGCAGTCACCGCCGCTGCTGTAGCACGCGTTGGACGTAAGGAGCTGAGGAGGAGGTGGAGGAGGAGGAGGGGGGCTGGTGTCGGCCTTGCCACGGGACAGCAGACCTGCAAAGGAAATAGATTAGAATTATATCGAGCTCAGCAAGTCATTATATTCAGACTGCACACAGGCCACTGCCGGTTCCTCTCCCATCTCTACAGATCAATGTCCGTGTGACACCGTTCCTCGAACTCCAGCCCATGTCCTGCAAGACTGCCCTCTACACGAAGAGCTGCGGCGCCAGATCTGGCCCAGTCCCACACTGCTCCAGGACAAGTTGTGGGGAACGGCGACAGAGCTCCAGCGGACTGCGGACTTCGTCATTCACTCCAGACTGTCCGTCTGAGCATGGCCTGGAAACGCCGAAGAAGAAGAAGAAGAAGAAGAAGAAGAATTATACACAGCCACTACGCTGGCAAAGAAGCAAGCAGGAAAGCAGCACCACAACAGATTAGAATCATACACCATCACGCTGGCAGTGAAGTCAACCATCTTGCCACAACAAGGAACACATAATTCTATACAACCACGTCAGAGTTGTGAAGCAAGCAAGGAACCAATTATTGCCACAACAGATCAGACTTAAAAACAGTCATACGGGCAATGAAGTACGCACGAAGTCCGCCATCTTGCAACAACAGATTAGAATTATACTCAGCCACCATGCAGGCAATGAATTAACTCTCTCCATACGAACGGCGAAAGAGACGACGTTAACAGTGTTTCACCCCAATTACTATCATCAAAATATTGCAAGCGGAAGGCTCTTATACTGAAGACGTGAATGTTGACAAAGAATACCACAATTCTGACGACGGAAGCTAAAGGTTGGGTCATTGAGACACCCACTGGACATCCGAGGGGTCTGTGTAGAGGAGAAGAGAGGACTGGCCGTACTGAGTGAATTAAGCAAGTAACCAGCTATTGCCACAACATATTAGAATTATGAACAACCACGCCAGACTTATGAAGCAAGCAAGAAACCAAGCATCGCCACAACAGATTGGAACTATACACATTCACGCCGGCAATGAATCAAGCATTGCCACAAGACACAGATCTAAGTTACTACACAACCACGACGGCAATGATTCAAGCAGGAAATCAGCCATTGCCACAACAAGACACTGATCTGAATTATTTCACAACCACGCCAGCAATGAATCAAGGAAACAAAGACAGAAACAAGAATGCAAACATTCTGACAACACTTCCCCCCCCACCCCCTCCCAATTATGCAAATACTTGTCTAAGGAATGAATGAAAGAAGCAGTGAGACCTCCCCCACCCCCACCCCCAACCCCCAACCTCACGTGTGTGATGCTGGGTGGTTTTCAGTAAATATAAACACCACCCTATGCCTTTGGAAATTCTGTGCTAGAATTTTCCTCTTTTCTGTAACTCTCTACCTTTCTGCCTTTTCCCTCCCTGACAGTTATTTGCATTTTCAGCGTCCCCAGTCCTTTTCCCTTTCTCTTTTTCCTAGCAAGCCCCGTTACCTCCCCCCCTTTCTGTCTGTCTGTCTGTCTCTCTCCATATAAAATTCGCGTGCGACTCTTTGCGGATGATACAACAATCCACACATCCATACTGATATCAACGCTCTTGCTAAAGACTTACAAGAAAGTACTAATGAACTCGTTCTATGGACTGAGCTTAACCACATGTCTCTTCATCCACTAAAAACAAAATGCATGTTGATCACCACCAGACAAAAGAGGCAAAACACTATCGATAAATTTCCTTCCATCCAACTTGAAAATGAACTTATTGAACAGGTTAGTGATCATGAGGTTCTGGGAGTCATATCAGACAACAATCTCACTTGGACTCCTCACATAACTTCCATTTGCAAAAAGACAGCCCAGAAGAACCATCAACTGTCCAAAATAAAGCACTTCTTTGACCTCCGCTCACGGAAATTGTTTTTTCAAGCATATATCCAGTTTACAATAGATTACGCATCAACACTATGGGACTCCGCCAGTGCGAACACCATGAAGTCATTGCTAAATCTTCCTATGTAGGGGTTCAAGCTGGTACTCCTAAAAAAGACTTCCCTATTGGACTCTAAACAAGCGAATATTCTCACTCTAATCCGTAGATTAGAGTACAAGGAATAACAATGCACAAAATTATGACAGGAAATGCACCACCAACACTGATAAACAAATTCTCTGTAAATTCATCAAGGAATCCCCCAAAAGTCCATATCCCAATCCCAATAATTGATTTGTTCAAACCCAGTCTGGTTTACTCAGGCACCACTCTATGGAATCCACTCCCAGAAACAATTAAACATCACCACTGCCCAACTACCTTAAAAAACAACAACAACATTACCTTTCCCACCTTATGACAGTGTAATGTATTGTCCACTTTGTTGATACCGATTGACTCTTGGTGTGTACGGTTGCCCAGAACCCCCCCCCCCCCCCCTCACTCCCCCACCTCATCATATTATATTGCACCCCTGTTTTTGTGTGTGTGTGAATTGAAGTATTATTTTATATTTCATTCGTTTGTAATGCATGTTACTTCTGTTTGCTTCTTCGGTTCTTTGATTTCTTTTTATTAAATGTAGTTATATATTCATGCAGTAGTTGCCAGTTGCTCCATTGTCAATTCGATGTATTGATGTATGTGTACCGATATGCGCATAGTCTCTCTCTCTCTCTCTCTCTCTCTCTCTCTCTCTCTCTCTATATATATATATATATATATATGTGTGTGTGTGTGTGTGTGTGGTGTGTGTGTGTGTGTTTGTGTGTGTGTGTGTGTGTGTGTGTGTGTGTTGATCAGATGATTACAATGCATGTTACTTTGTTTTCCTTACAGACCTCCATCACATGTTCCATGTTATATGAGGTTATCAGTTCATTAGTTGATATTGTTTTATTTGCCGTCTCTCTTTCTCTCTCTGAGTCTCCTTCTCCCTCTGTCTGTCTGTCTGTCTCTCGTTCACCTGTGACATTTGTATTCTCATACTATTTTATATGTTGAGTTGTCCTTCCTTTGGGAATGGGCATTCTCCCCACCCCCCACCCCCCTGTTGTTGCTGTGTGTATTTTATTTTATAGTAGACTTACTGTTTCATATTCACATTAGTATATTATTTGATAACATACACAATGTATGTTTATGTGTGTGTGCGTGTGCGTGTGCGTGTGCGAGAGAGAGAGAGAGAGAGAGAGAGAGAGAGAGAGAGAGTTTTTTTCCTATGTCGTTTATTAATACAATGCTTTTGTTAATGTGTGTGTGTGTGTGTGTGTGTGTGTGTGTGTGTGTGTGTGTGTGTGTGTGTGTGATATTATTACCATGCTTATGCTTTTATGTAGTATTGTGTTGGCATGCTATGACTTTAAGTAGCATTGTGTAGTGCATGCAAAGACATATATAATATAGTATTGTGTAGTGTAGACCACGTTTCAGGGCGGGGACTGGATGAAAAAAAAAAGCGCGCTAGTGCTTATCTATTATCCTCGATAATAAAATTTTTTGTCTTGTCTGGTCTTGTCTTGCCACCCCCCCCCCTCTCTCTCTATGTCTGTCTGTCTCTCTCTTCTCTCTGTGTCTCTTTTAGTCTGTGATGTACGACCTGTGCTGTTTTGCTGTGGAGATTAGCTATTGATATTGTAAAAACTGGGGTGTGCACTTGCTAGCTGTCCAATTTGCAGTTACTAGTGCCTTTGTGGAGTTTTTTTGGGTGTATTTTCTGAGTAGCTTTCAAGTATTTTAAATCCAATTTGTCGATGTTAAGTAAACTGGGGATGACAGATTAGGCGGAAGGGCTGGCGTCCTCAGCACAAACTAGTCTTACCTGCCTTGAGGAACTTTATTTTTGAGAAAATATAAAACGAACTGTGCTGTTTCGCGGGTGTTCCCCCCCCCCCCCCCCCCCCCCCCCAGATGTGACAGGGCTTTGTGACTGCGGTTGAATATCTCTGTTTTGTTGAGGCAGTCCTCATAACGGCCAATCGCGGTCGGCTGGACAACAAACAACGATGTCAGATGTCAAATGCCCCATCCTCCGAGATGTGGAGGGCTATAATGTTGTAGAGATACAGCAGAATGTTCAACGACAGCTCGATATGAATACAGGTCTGACCGGAGTGCATGTCGCTTAGAGGTAGTCACCATGACGCAGGAACTATTTGTCTTGTTCACCCCCCCCCCCCGCCTCCCCGAACCCCTTTACGTAAAATGGGTGTGTATGACTTGAGCCACTTTCCCTGCACTGTCAGCATGATGGACCGCTCGGGGATCCTCTTGTGTGACTGGCTGAAGTGTCTGATTGTGAAACACACACACACACACACACACACACACACACACACAGAGGAAGTACACAGAGGAAATACACACCTACGCACGCATACACACACACACACACACACACAGAAAACACACACACACACGCGCACACACAAACACACAGAGTACACACACACACACATACACGCACGCACGCATGCACGCACACACACACACACGCACGCACACATTATGATAGAGAACAGTTTAACACTTAGGAAATGCAATCGCAGCTGGCCTGATCTACACAGTTGCCCTCATTTGATATACCCCTCACCCCACCCCAAAAAAATCCCAAACAAACTAGCCACAACAACAACAACAACAAAACAACAACAACAACAAAACAACAACAACAACAACAACCGCATGGTTTCTTTGCACGGGAAACACCACTTTCAGTTTATCTGAAATACGTACCCCATTACAAGTTTCATAAGATGTTTGGGGAAAAGGGGGGGGGTGGGGGGGTGGTAGCACTCTCACTCCCATCCCCTGCCCTGTTGCACACCCTCACTCTCTCAGTCCATCCGCAAGCCCCCCCCCACCCCACCCCCACCCCCCACACACACCCGACCCCTCCTCCCCACCTTTGTTCAAATTGTGGAGTGATGGCCTAGAGGTAACGCGTCCGCCTAGGAAGCGAGAGAATCTGAGCGCGCTGGTTCGAAACACGGTTCAGCCGCCGATATTTTCTCCCCCTCCACTAGACCTTGAGTGGTGGTCTGGACGCTAGTCATTCGGATGAGACGATAAACCGAGGTCCCGTGTGCAGCATGCACTTAGCGCACGTAAAAAAACCCACGGCAACAAAAGGGTTGTTCCTGGCAAAATTCTGTAGAAAAATCCACATCGATAGGAAAAACAAATAAAACTGCACGCAGGAAAAAATACAAAAAAATGGGTGGCGCTGTAGTGTAGCGACGCGCTCTCCCTGGGGAGAGCAGCCCCAATTTCACACAGAGAAATCTATTGTGATGAAAAGAAATACAAATACAAATACAAAATGTGCCCACGTGTACGAAGTGTCTCACGACAGCAAATTGTTCGAAGTTATTTGTGATATATACATAAAACAAAACTGTACAAAATCTCATATCGTTCCCATCCAAACGTTTGGGAGACTTGTTATTGTCTTCTTCTTCTTCTTCTGCGTTTGTGGGCTGCAACTCCCACGTTCACTCGTATGCACACGAGTGGGCTTTTACGTGTATGACCGTTTTTACCCCGCCATGTAGGCAGCCATACTCCGTTTTCGGGGGTGTGCATGCTGGGTATGTTCTTGTTTCCATAACCCACCGAACGCTGACATGGATTACAGGATCTTTAACGTGCGTATTTGATGTTCTGCTTGCATATACACACGAAGGGGGTTCAGGCACTAGCAGGTCTGCACATATGTTGACCTGGGAGATCGGAAAAATCTCCACCCTTCACCCACCAGGCGCCGTCACCGTGATTGGAACCCGGGACCCTCAGATTGACAGTCCAACGCTTTAACCACTCGGCTATTGCGCCCGTCACTTGTTATTGTCAAATCCCGTTTTATCCACTGGACGGACTGGAAGCCGTGCGTTTTGATGGAGTCACCAAAAGCCTTGGCCTGTTCTTCCCGGTGGCAAAGATTGGCGATTGTTTGTGACTTCTAATCACCAAGTTTGGTCGCTGTGGCCAGGCACTCTTTATACTCGTACACGCACCAGGACGTTGGACTTTTAAAACAAGAAGAAGAAGGAGAAGAGAGAGACAGAGACAGAGACACAGAGAGAGAGACACAGAGAGAGAGAGACTCTCGAAGTCCAGCACGACTCTACAGCGTGATCGGTACGCACTGGCGCCGCATGGTTTGGGTTAACCAGTTGGTTCAGTCCATCTAGATGGACGTCGACAACTTCCTCGTTTACCTGACCTGATGTGTATGAAGGAATCAACACGCACACACGGACGCCTCACGCACGTGCGCGCACACACACGCATACACATATATACATTATCTCTCTCTCTCTCTCTCACACACACACACACACATTCACATACATACACACACACTCATTCGCACATCCACACATGCGCGCGCGCGTGTACACACACACACACACACACACACACACACACACACACACACACACACACACACACACACACACACACACACATGTGAAACCTCTGAAATGGGAGTATATTAGATTGCAGTTTCTTACGTGTTAAGCCATTAAAAAGACGCTGTCCTAGCTCAGTAAATGGAACGTTTCTTGATCGGTATGAATGTTTCTGCTAAAACTTACAATGGAATTAAACAGAAATAAAACTTGACTTGTATACTAAAATTCACTCATTGGAGTTGGTTATAAAAAGAAATAATCAAAACCTAGTACACTAGTCGATGGCAAAGCCACATTAACTCACTCAGTACGGCCAGTCCTCTCTTCTCCTCTACACAGACCCCTCGGATGTCCAGTTGGTGTCTGAATGACCCAACCTTTAGCTCCCGTCGTCAGAATTATGGTATTCTTTGTCAACATTCACCTCTTCAGTATAAGAGCCTTCCGCTTGCACTATTTTGATGATGGTAATTGGGGTGAAACGCTGTTAACGTCGTCTCTTTCGCCGTTCGTATGGAGAGAGTTAAACTAGTTCTTCAAGTCTAGCACGACCGCACGACGTGGTTGCCGCAGATTTGTGCCAAATAGTTTTGGTAATCTGTTGATTCAGTCCATTAAGGTGTTACGTCGATAACTTCCTCATATATTGTGCTCGAGAACACACACACACGCACACACATTCACGCACGTACACACACACACACACACACACACACACACACACACACACACACACACACACACACACACACACACACACACACACACACACATTTCTCATGTCGGAAAGTATGAAATACAATCTGTCTTCTATGCATAAACTTCACGTATATGAATTGGTGTGACAAATTTTACACCGATGGCAAAACCATATTAGTTTTCTTTTTTAAATTCTCATTTTCAGCCCGGGGCGTTTTCGTTTTGATTGCCCATATTTGAGACGATATTGTCCAGCTGTGTTGGTTTTAATGTATTATATCTAGAAGCTCTCAAACAGGGGCTCATTATACCTGAGCGCACCGCGCGCACACACAGAGGGAAACACGCGTGCGTATAAATATATATATATATATAATGTGTGTGTGTGCGTGTGTGTGCTGAATTGTCTTGAAAGATTGTCCCCGCAGCCCTCCCAAGCCCTCAAAAAAAACCCCCAAAACCAAAAAACCAAAAAAACAAAACAAAAAAACCCAACACACACACACACACACACACACACACACACACACACACACACACACACACACACAAGCCCAACAACAAAACAAAACCAAACCAAACCAAACAAAACAAACAGCAGCAGCACCACCAGCACAATAAA